>NC_055976.1:16452763-16455263 GCF_018492685.1 Alosa sapidissima
GTGTGTGTGTGCCTGTGCCTGTGCCTGTGTGTGCTTGTGTACTATATGTGTGTGCCTGTGTGTGTGTGTGTGTGAGAGAGAGAGAGAGAGAGAGAGAGAGTGAAGGGGAAAGAGAGTTAAGGGGAAAGAGTGTGAAGGGGAAAGAAAGTGCACACATGAAGTTGATGAAGTTGAAACTCCCAGCGTGTCTAGCAGACACAGTGATTTCCAGAGTCATGCCCACAGTCACGCCCTCACTCTTGACTCCACTGGACCTATGCTGCCTATGTTTTCTTTCTCTCTCTCTCTCTCTCTCTCTCTCTCTCTCTCTCTTTCACACACACACACACACACACACACACACACACACACACACACACACACACACACACACACACACACACACACTCACACACCCACACACACACACACACACACACACCCCTGAGCTGAATAATGGAGGAGCCTTAGACTGAGACTGAGAGCTGTCAGGCCCCTGGTCCCCAGGTTTCTGGGACAGAGTGTCTTCTTCACACAGCAGCGGAATACCAGACACATTCTAGAACAGAATAGAACATGACGGAACAGCATGTAGTCAAAGCGAAGAGAATGGTGTGTAATACAGAACACCAGTAGACACACAGGAATAAAAAACAGGCACTGAATCATTCACACGTCAAGAAATTTGTCCCTGGCTTCTCACTGCTAAATAGCTACATACTACATGGACTAGACAAGCCTGTGAACTCCCAAGTCCATGGTGATGTACACAGAGCCATGGATGCAGTAAATTCACACTTAGAGTAATAAGTAAATAGTTTGCAGACGGATATATTGATTTGTGGCTGTTTTTTTTGGATGCAGCAGAAAGATGAATGCGTTCAAGACTCAGCGTGAGTCCAATTCCTTCCTCAGCTGTCGTTGTCTGACAGAGCTTGCTTCAAGTTGGAGAGAGAGGCACTGGACGCGCTGTAGTTGTTTCTGCGTCTTGTCTGGGCTGAGTCTGAACCTGCTATTGTTTGGATGGCCTGGGTCTGTGCCTTTTATGTCTAAGTGTGATCGTCGGTTGGTTGTGTCCACAGATCCACACTGTTGGGAGGATTACTGTGGTTGGCAGGTAGTCTGTGCTCTGGTCTGTTCTATGAGTCGGTTTGTTTGGCAGGTTATGTTTGTGTTGGCGTTGGTGTATGAATGTTTCCATTGGTCTGCTCTGGGTTGGTGTCAGTATGTTTGGTAGGTTTTGGTGGCATCGGTCTCCTCTATGCCGATGTCAATATGTTTGGTAAGTTATGTTTCCACTACTATGTGGGTTGGTGGATGGAGGTGGGTATGAGGTGGGTATGTTTGGTATAGGTTATATCGTATGTTCATACCGGTCTGCTGTGGGTTGAGCTGGGTATGTTTTGGATATACTATATATTTATATAGGGTATACTGTTTGGTCTGCCGTGGCTGGCCGCTGTGAAGGATGTTGTGTGTAATCCCCGCGCTGCCTCTCAGTCTCATAGCTCTGCCACCTGATTACAGCCCCTATTCACTGATGGGATTACTCTCTCTCCCTAAACCCATACACACCTCCACTCAGGTCCCTTTCTATCCCTCCATCCATACACACCTCTGCTCAGGTCCCTTTCTATCCCTCCATCCATACACACCTCTGCTCAGGTCCCTTTATATCCCTCCATCCATATACAGTACACCTCTACTCAGGTCCCTTTCTATCCCTCCATCCATATACAGTACACCTCTACTCAGGTCCCTTTCTATCCCTTCATCCATATACAGTACACCTCTACTCAGGTCCCTTTCTATCCCTTCATCCATATACAGTACACCTCTACTCAGGTCCCTTTCTATCCCTTCATTCATCCACACCTTCACTATAAATCATTTTTAACTGCAGCAGACCTTGAGAAAGTCATACATGTTTTTATTACTTCCAGACTGGACTACTGCAATGTCCTTTATACTGGAATTAACAAATCATTTCTTGCAAGATTACAGTTGGTACAAAACACAGCAGCTAGATTGCTTACCGGGACAAGGAAACAAGAACACTGGACTCACTCCAGTACTGTTGGCTTTGCACTGGCTTCCTGTTAGACATAGAATCTAGTATGGCACTGACTGTTTTTAAATCATTAAATGAGTATTCTCTAGGTTACCTAGAAAACATGTTGAACCTTTACACCCCATCACAACCACTAAGATCTGCATCCCAGGCACGCCTGGACACACCCCGTTCCCACACACAGAAAGGTGACCATGCTTTCAGTATCCATGCACCCCGCCTTGGGAACAGTCTACCACAAGACCTCAAATCAACATCATCTGTGACTGGTTTTTCACAGATTTAAATCTCTACTAAAAATCCATCTTGCTTGTAACTTGCTTTAAATCTCTACTAAAAATCCATCTTGCTTGTAATCCATCTTGCTTGTAATTGAACCAGTGGAACTATGGATTGGATGCTACTTGTATTTTGTCTGAATGTTTATATGTCTGTTTCTGTACTTTTTGC
>NC_055976.1:16465263-16472763 GCF_018492685.1 Alosa sapidissima
CTCAGGACCTAGCCACTGGCTAGCTAACCGGCTACTTGTCGGTTTCAGTCTGTTGAGCAGTTCTCCCATGCCCGTGAAACAACAAAGAGTGGGGATCAGCTGAATGTATACATATGTTAGTCTCAGTAAGATGCCCCTGTATTCCATTACAATAGAAACACTATTGTTTGAGGTCCCTAAATCATCACTAGTAAAAGAAACCTAATCACGCTAAGTACATTTTCAGACTGATTGTCTAACTTCATAAAAAAGACAAAGCGAAATATATTGTTCCAAGTTCAGTATGTGTTTAAAATATTAATACAATGTTGATGTATAGTATATTAGATGACACAAAGAAAACAATTTCAATGCTAGGAACATGTGCGTGCTCTCACACCCACACAGAGAGAGAGAGAGAGAAGAGAGAGAGAAGAGAGAGACCTTCCGCATCCCTATAATTGAAAAGGATAGGGAGCACTGAGAAAGATAAGAGAATGAGCAGATATGTGATGTGTGTGTGTTTATACTTCAGCACTTGTGTGTTTGTGTGTTCCTCTCTCTCTCTCTCTCTCTCTCTCTTTCTCTCTGTGTGTGTACAGTACTGTACTGTGTGTGTACAGTATCGTGTGTACTGTATGTGTGTATGTGTGTGTGTGTGTGTGTGTGTGTGTGTGTGTGTGTGTGTGTGTGTATGTGTGTGTGTGTGTATGTGTGTGTGTGTGTGAGAGAGAGAGAGAGAGCAAGAGCGAAAGACAGAGTTTTGTTTGTTTTGTGTTTGGAAGTGAATGCTTGTTCATGTGTGTATGTGCGTGTGTGTGTGTGAATCTGTATCAGCTAGGGGTGAGAGATCAGGGATCGGAGGATTTGGATTTGAAGAAGAGAAAGGAAATTAATGAGTGAGTATGGACAAAAAGAATGACAGATTGCTTTGAACTAAAGAGAAATAAGGGGGGAAATGAAGAGATGGGGGGAGAGTGAGAGAGATGAGAGAGAAAGATGGAGAGAAAGAAATGAAGAGATAGAGAGATAGATGAGAGAGGAAGATGGAGAGGGAGAAATGGAGAGATGGAGAGAGGAGTTTGTCTCTGGCTACTCTTCAGATGAGTGTCTTCCCCCAGATTGGAAACCAGATCATAAGGCTCTCCACAACCACGAGGAGGGAGAAGAGCACTACTACACCAGGAATAAACAACAGAAAAGAGAGAGAGAAAGAAACTGAGAGAGAGGGATGAATGAAGAGAGTGAGAGAGAGGGGGGTGTGTTGTATGTGGTGAAGGGCAGATGGGCGTGAACTCATTGTAAGGGAGCTTATAGCTGTGTGTGTTTGTGTGCATGCCTGTGTGTGTGTGTGTGTATGTGTGTGTGTGTGTGTGTGTGTGTGTGTGTATTTGTGTGTGTGTGTGTGTGTGTGTGTGTGTGTGTGTGTGTGTGTGTTTGCATGTGTTTGCATGTGTGTGTGTGTGTGTGTGTGTGTGTGTGTGTTTGCATGTGTTTGCGTGTGTGTGTGTGTGTTTGCATGTGTGTGTGTGTGTGTGTGTGTGTGTGTGATTGAGGCATGGCTGTGTGAGGAATGTAAAAGAGAAATGGAATGAAGGGGAGGGGTGGTGGAGGTGTAGAGGATAACCAGAGAGAAGGGGAGATAAAGAGAACACACACACACACACACACACACACACACAATCCCAAATCATAGGCCATAACATTGCATGGAGACAGAAAAGAGAGAGAGATTGCAAAAAATATGTATTTTATTTCAGTAAATAATTTATTTAATTTTATGTAATGAGTGTGGTAGGCTACATAAAACACACACAGAGACATTACAAACATATCAACAATGAATAAAGTCCATGGACAATGGTGACTCGAATGGCAGTAGCGCATATGATCTTGAAAAGTCCAACCACAGTTTACACTGTAGCTTGATGCTCTTGAAACGGTCCTAACTTAACACTTAATATTAAGTCCATGGGCAACATCACTGCTCTTCTTAGAAAATGAATGATTCTGAAGCAAGCGTTTGGAGTGTAACCCCACTATCATACAAATTAGCCCACTTAAAGACATATAATGACCCTAACACACAAACCTAATGTTACCAACCTCACAGACAGCAAACTGGGCCTATGGTAATATTTCTGTGGCCTAGGCCTAAAACTTCAGCATTCTAGTTTTGATAGTAAGTTGTCAGATATGTCATTTCAAATAAATACATAGCCTACTTTACAAACTGTTAATTACAAAAACAACAACTATTGTTAACTTGCTGGTCTTGAAAGTAATTGTGGTGAACAATTACTTAATATTAACTTAGACTGGCAAACTTCAGGAACACTCAGGAATCAGGTTTATTCTGTTACAAGCAGAGAGGGTAAAAATGGTCTATGGTCTATGTAGGCCATGGCACAGAGGCCATGGCCTCTGTTGGATCAACCTCTCCCTCTCTTCTTCAGTTCTCCATCTTGTTCTTCTGACAAACAATGCAAGTTAGTCACTTTTGTATGGGTTAAACAAAGAAAGAATTGGCGGCAAAACAATCCCACGTGGTTGGTTCTCCAGATGGCATCAGACACACCTACTCACACCTACTTTACACCTATGCATTCTTCTCTGAACAGCATGAGGAGAGATATCATATATATCAGAAATATCACTTATAGAATGTTTCAAACATTCTCACAATCAAATCATTACAATCCTTGTACTGAGACTATTACAATGATACCAAACATGAATATATTTAAATTTCATGACACATGGATACATTATAGCAAGGTAACATCCTTTGTCTTGTGGATCTGATAGCCCTTGGAACCAGTACATTAGCATTTCATTGGGGGAGGGGAGGGTGCCTTGTTTAATGCCAAGAGGGGCCACATGGCTAACTAAAACTAAGTAATTGAAACCCTAAAATTATTGCTATCAGTCTTTATCACTATGCTGTATGGTAGTGAACAGCATGGTGTTTATCCACACCACAAACAGTCAGTCACCACCCTGCACCACCCAAAGGCTGGGAGGGGGTGCTACACCTATGGCCTCCTGGCCTCTAAATCGTCCCCCACACCATACCTCAACCCCACCCCCACCCAGCATAAAGAAGCATAGGGTAGAGTTAAGGGTCATTTCTGTGCTCCTCATGTAATCCTACTAGTTTCTGTAGCCGTATGTGTGATTTCAGATTTGGTTTGATTTGCATTGATTTGTATGCAGCATGAATAATGTATGAGTCAGTAAAATACGTTTCTAATTAATCTCACTCTCTCATACTCTTTCTATCTTTCTCCTCTCGTTGTTGCATCCTCCTCTTCACCCCCCTCTCTCTCACCCTCTCTCTTTATCTCACCCTCTCTCACTCTCTCTCTCTCTCTCCTGTCTCTCTTATCATCTGTCTCTCTCTTGTTCCAACTCTTTCCACTCTCTCTCTCTCTCTCTCTCTCTCTTGCGGACACAGAACACACCCCGTCCTTGTCAGTCTTGTCTGGAGTATGAAGGCAGTGAGCAGGTTTAGGGCTCAGCTATCAGAATCAGCTATCAGAATCAGAATCCCATTCATCAGAGACATCACGCACGCACACACGCACACGCACACGCACACGCACACGCACTGTCCCATTCATCAGAGACATCACGCACGCACGCACGCACGCACGCACGCACACGAGAGAGAGAGTAAGTGAGAGAGAGAGAGAGTGGGAAGAGAGATGGGTGAAATAGGAAGAGATGGAGAGAGAGAGGAGGGTAGAGAGATGGAGAAAAAGATGGAGAGAGAGAGGAGGGTAGAGAGATGGAGAAAGAGAGGGAGAGAGGTGTTGATCTTGATTGAAGCGTTAAGTATCATGTGTCCCAGTGGAATTTTATTCCTGAAAGAGCCAGACTGTGCCCGCCCGCATGGGTCTGCTATTTCCATGACGTCAAAGCCCCGTCCAGCAGCCCCCATACTGCCTTTCTCCTCCTCTCTGTGTGTGCGTGCACGCGCGCGTGCGTGCATGTGTGTGTGTGTGCATGTGTGTGTGTGTGCGTGTGTGTGTGTGTGTGTGTGTGTGTGTGTGTGTGTGTGTGTGTGCGCGCGCATGTGATTGTACTCTGTGTGTTTGGAAGGACTCAGTACATTTGCATAGATGTGGATATGTAGTTTGTTTGTTTGCTTCTTATCATGAGTCATCTTAGACAGTGCTCAGTCAGTTCTCTCGGCCTATTCTCCTCCTCTCTCCATCCCTCTCTCCCTCTCCCTCTCCTTCTTTCTCTCTCTCCCTCACTCACCCTCTCTTCTCACTCATCCAATCTGTACCCATCTCCATATTCATTCTTTCCTTTCTTTTCTCTTCTCTTTTATTCCCTTCCCTTCACTTCTCTTTTTTCATTGCCTTCTGTATTTCTTTTTCTTTTCTCTCTCTCTCTCTTGTTGGGGTCAGCTAAGTTGGCTGTTTGGAAGACCAGGAAGAGTAGGATGTTGGGGACTGGATCAGTTGACCCTGTGGAGGTTCTTCGGGGATGGTGGCAGCTGGTCGACTAAAAATTGAGTTTGCCTATTACAGTCTGGTTAAGGACATTGAGGGGTTTCTGGATGTGTGGGGGATTGAGGAGTTGTTGTTGTTGTTGTTGTTGTTGTTGTTGTTGTGTGTGTGTGTGTGTGTGGGGGGGGTGGATGATCAGGTGCTTTTTGACATATGAAGTAGTGGGATTTTATGTGTGAATGTATTTATGTATGTTTGTATGTATGGTGTTTGGGTTTGTATGAGGTGCGTCATGATTTTATGGGTTGAGAAATGATCCAATAAATGGCTTTTGTACCTCTCCTCTCTTCTCCTCTCTCCTCTTCTCTCCTCTCCCCTTTTTTCTCATCTTTTCTCCTCTCCTCTCTCCTCTCCACTTTTCTCCCCTCCTCTCATCTCTTCTTCCCTTCTCTCTCCTCTCCTCTTCTATCCTTTCCTCTCTTTTCTTCAACCCTCTCTCCTCTTCTCTCCTCTTCTCTTCTCTCTCCTCTCCTCCTCCCTCTCTCCTCTCCTCCTCCCTCTTCTCCTCTCTCTCCGTAATGTCAGTGAGAGTCCTTGAGGATGACTGTCCTAACGCCCCTCATTAGTGCGTTCTGCTCTGGTCTTCCTCTGGGACCTTATTAGGTGCCACGTTGTGACAGGGGTCCTCGGCCGCCGCGGAAACGGACACCCAGTGCTCCGCTGTGACATTATGACATCGTCCTGCTCCGTGGTGACATTATGACAAGGCCCCGCTGCGTTTGCCCACGCCTGCACTTTCTCTCCAGTCAGTCTGCGCCAGCCTGCAGATTGTGGTCTAGAGCTGAGAAATAAGGGTGCACATCTTCCCAGGATGCACTTGCACTCCCTGATTGACTTCTCCTGGGCTTCTTGACCTGGACCTAAGTGTGTGTGTGTGTGTGTGTGTGTGTGTGTGTGTGTGTGTGTGTGTGTGTGTGTGTGTGTGTGTGTTTGTGTCAATAAAGTCAGATTCATGGTGGCGCAGGAGAATGGTGATTGGTTCAGTGCTGTGTCAGTCATCCCAACTTTAATCCAGGTCAGCGCCCATCACTGATGTCATGGATGGGAACAGATCCCAGTGGGGCATTTCCAGACCTCAGTGAAGGAAATGAACCAAAGAAAAGACAGGCCACCTCCCCCTAGACATAGTCCTCTCAATGGGGGAAACTCTGGGGCGGCAGTTCCCTTCTTGTCCAGTAGATGGCACTGTGGCCGTAGTGTGGAGAGGTAGGAAGAGAGAGGGAGAGAGAGACGGGTGGAGTTTTGGCCACTTGCGAGTGTATCTTTGGAGAGCCTTTAGTTTTGTGTCCTTAAAAAAGAGCTGCTTGTCTGTTTGAAATGAACATGTCAGTGGTACGGCCGCCACTGAGTGAGCAAGGTTGTTAGCTTCAAAGAGAGATGAGCATTACCCAGCTAATTTCCTTCTTCAAAGAATCTCGTGAAACTGCAGTTTTGGTTTGTTTATTTATTTTTGTTTATTTATATATCTAGGGTTGTGTTTGTATTTACCTCTTCTCTCCTCTGGTGCTGAGCACAGGAGCGCGGTGGGGCACTAGATAAAGGCCTCTTTGTTTACGGGCTCAGATAGATGGCGGGAAACAGGCGATGGATCAGGCTTCTGAATGGCCACTGCTCAACTGTCCTTTGTTCTGGTTAGTTTGTCGGCCTCGTTGAGGGGGTATTTGATCTTTCTCTCCGTCCCTGATTTCTCTCTCTCATACTTTTTCTGTCTCTCTGTTTCTCTTTCTCTCCCTATTCTGTCCTAATCTATTATTTTATCCCTCTATACTATCTCTGTCTCAGGATGTGTTTGTGTCTGCCCCTGTCTCTTGTTCTCTATCTAGCAATCCATCTCTCTCACTCTCTCTTTTACACACACACACACACACACACACACACACACACACACACACACACACACACACACACACACACACACACACACACACACACACACACACACACACACACACACTGTCTTACTGCCCTTTCCATCTGTTTCTCCCCACAGAAAAGAGCTTTATCAGCAGAAGGTCAGTGTCATACTGTCATGATGACCCTTCTCTCCCTCTCTCTCTCTCTCTCTCCCTCCCTCCCTTTCTCTCTCTCCTTCTTCCCCTATCTCTTCCTCCTCTCCTCTCTCCTCAGCCAAGCTGGACCTGGTCATCCCCGAGCTGCCGGTGGTGGCCATGTTCGGCCGTGACGTGGTGCTCAACTGTTCCTTCGAGGGCGAACGCGCCTCGGCCAACCTGAGCGAGCTGAGTGTGTTCTGGCAGCTGACCGACACCAAGCGCTCAGTGCACGCCTTCACGGCCGGTGCAAATCAGCTCATGGACCAGAGCCCGGCCTTCGCCAACCGGACCAGCCTGTTCGGGCGTGACGCGCTGGCGGAAGGCAACGCCTCGCTGCTGCTGCGGAGGGTGCGCGTGGACGATGAGGGCAGCTACACCTGCTTTGTGCGTGTGCAGGACTACGCCTCGGCCGCCATGCTGCTGCAGGTCGCAGGTGAGAACATACAGAACTTAGAACCTACAGAACTTAGAACCTTTAATAGAACAGTGTGAGTCTGAGGGCCAGATGTACTAGCGCTTTTGCTCCCACTTCAGGCGTATTTGTTTCGTATTTCGTGTAAAATCATTGCGAGGTATGTACAAACAGGCCGCAATGATGTAAAAGCGCAAACTGCCTGTCGCGGAGCTGAAAGTGGCAGATTGCGTTTGTCATGTCATGCATATGCATTCATGGGAGGATCCAGGGGAAAGTGGGAGTTTAGCGTAAAGAGATGGGAGGGGAAAAGTAAAGAGCGCCTAATTATGTATTCCGCGGTATGTACTAAGACTGCTCCTGAAAGCGCACGTCTCTTCTGCGCCTAAATACTTCCGCCTTGTAAAAGCAGGTGTTAATCCAAATAGCAGTTCAATGCGTCAATAAGAGAACCTTTCAAAGACAACAGAATCGCTATTTAGAGCACCAGTTTTTGTTGTGAAAGTATTTGTACTACCAACTACCAACCTCAACTTTC
>NC_055976.1:16477763-16485263 GCF_018492685.1 Alosa sapidissima
AGCCAGCACGGAAACTCGTGAACAAAGCTATGTAGCCTACAATAGCATCGTATGTTAAGGTAAAGCATAGAGGCAAGTAAACCTAATGAAAAACAGTAGTTTTACCGTTAGGTAGTCTAACGATAATCATTTCAGAGGTTTTCGATGGATTGACCATAGGTCAGAAAAGTGGAAAGAAGATTAGCTTCAAGGCTATAACTTTTTTGTTTTGTTTTACCATGACTGTTTTTGAAGATGATCATGTGTGGTAGTTTCAACATTAACACGACTTGATATCACTTGTGAGGATGATTAATAATAATACATAAATAAATGTTTAACTTTGATGACTTTGAAGGCGAAGGAAGTGTGAGAAGAATTTCTGTGTATCTATCATATGAGTTACAAGATTCAGTTCGATGGCTAACGTCACAAAGTTAAGTGCGAGTCTGCGCAGTACTGGGGGGACCAACTGAAAAATCGTTCAATTTGACTTAGTGCCCTCCCATTGAGAACGACGGAGTCTGTTCGTCCATTTCTTTTACTGTCTATGGTCAGAGCACAGTAAACAGAACACAGAACACAGAACATAGAACACAGAACACAGACTCGGAACACAGAACACAGTCACAGAACACAGATCACAGTTCTGAAACACACATAGGCCTATAAAATCTCCCTCCATTTCCCTGGGGTGGAACAGCTGGACCGTCAATTAGTTGGCCCGGGTTTGAAACACGGTCCAGCTGCTACAAGTCCAAGACGGTTTGGATAAAAGTTTTTGCTAAATGCTAGTCACTTTACTTGACTGTATGTGTGTGTGTGTGTGTGTGTGTGTGTGTGTGTGTGCACATATGTGTGTGTGCACAATGCACACTATAAAATGTTCTTTCTGTGTTCCTCCCTTACACACACACAGCCCCCTATTCCAAACCGGTGGTGACGCTGTCGCCAGAAAACGGCCTGCGTCCGGGCGACGAGGTGGCCCTGACGTGCACGGCGTACAGTGGCTACCCGGAGGCCGAAGTGGTGTGGCAGGACGGTGCCGGACACAACCTGACCGACAATGTGACCATCTCGCAGGTGGCCAACGAGGTGGGCCTCTTCAGCGTCCGCAGCGTTGTCACGGTGACGCTGGAACCTGACAGCACCTACTACTGCCGCCTCACCAACACGCTGCTGGGAGACGAAGGACACGCGTCCGTCAGCATCACAGGTGAGTGTGTGTGTGCGTGTGTGTGTTTTATTTGGATTTGTGTGTCTGTGTTGCCCAGTGTTCTCCTTTGCCCCCTCTCCCCCATCTTGTTTTGCACTGGTTCTCCAGCCCCTGTGAAAGGAGGGTGACTAGCGGCTAGAGTTTGGGTCGTGGTGTGTTTGAGTTGTGGTGTGTTTGAGTTGTGGTGTGTTTGAGTCGTGGTGTGTTGAGCTTTGGTGTGTTTGAGTCATGGTGTGTTTGGGCCGTGGTGTGTTTGCCCGTGGTGTGTTTAGCCATGGTGTGTTTGGCCGTGGTGTGTTTGCCCATGGTGTGTTTAGCCGTGGTGTGTTTGGCCGTTGTGTATGGTCGTGGTGTGTTTGGCCGTGGTGTGTTTGGTCGTGGTGTGTTTGGCCGTGGTGTGTTTGGTCGTGGTGTGTTTGGTCGTGGTGTGTTTGGGTCGTGGTGTGTTTGGTTGTGGTGTGTTTGGTCGTGGTGTGTTTGGTCGTGGTGTGTTTGGGTCGTGGTGTGTGGTGCGAACAAGAAGTTGCTCCACTGCTCCCAGGTCTACAAGGTCTTCCCATTACACATTACAATACATAGCCTGAAGGTGTGTGTGTGTGTGTGTGTGTGTGTGTGTGTGTGTGTGTGTGTGTGTGTGTGTCTGTTTGTCTGTCTGTGGAGGGTGGGTTGGCTTTTTCTCATTCAAATCCTTTCAAAAGTTCTATGGAGAGAAAAATCTATAACCCTAAAGCGTTCTTCTCACCAAAAGAAGCATCTGATTCTGAGAGTTGCTTTGAGAGTTGTCCCAATGAGAATCTAGCTTTTCATCTGTTAGATGTTTACCTTCATGGCTCTTCATATGCCGAATCATCCAGTTTGCTTCTGAATGTCCTTGTGTGCTTGAGGACATTGGACTCATCTTGTCCATCACGGCCCATGAGGGCAGCATTGCCAGTCCTCTATTAGTCAACAGCACTAGTCATAATTTGTGAGTCATTCCAGATAATCAAAATTTTTATTTTTTTAAATTAGATTTCATCTATCTTCTAGTGCCTTCGGCTTCATACGGACATGTTCCACTTCATATCAGAAATGATGACATGGAATACCTGGGTTATGTTGTCTCTGATGCATTGATGCTAGTGGTCTGATGGACTGTCCTACTTTATGGACCCTCTATAGAGTAACACAGCCACCAACACACACACACACACACACACACACACACACACACACACACACACACAGACATAGAGCATAGGTATGTGTGTGTGTGTGTGTGTGTGTGTGTGTGTGTGTGTGTGTGTGTGTATGAGAGAGCGAGATAGAGAGTGAGAGAGAGATGAAATCATGAAAATAAAATCATGATACTGAATGTTAAGAATGTCTTTTCATTTCCCTGGGGGTGCAGGGCTATCCAGTGACCATGGCAACACTTCCTGTAAAATCCCCATCCATGATATTTCTTTTGAAGACTCCAGCAATCATTTATGAAATATTATCAGAATATATTAGGAGATATATCTCAAAAGATATTCCATCCACATAAATGTCTGAGAGTAGTTGTGACATGGATGATTTCTTCATCTAAAAGGTTTATAGCTATATAATTACATTTTCATGAGGTATGGCCACAATCAGAGCACTGTGATGTTATAAGTCATAATGGATGCATGATGAGATGTTATAGATGTTCTCATTATGGTCGTAATGGTGAGATTGTCGTTGTGCACCCTTGTTTGAAGAGTGGTGGGGTGCAACAGTGTGTGTGTGTGTGTGTTTGTGTGTGTGTGTGTGTGTGTGTGTGTGTGTGTGTGTGTGTGTGTGTGACTTTACTGTCATAGCCTGGAACAGTGTCCCTTGCTGCTCCTTGTATTCCTCTGGACAGTTTCCTGTGCAGTAAACTCCTGATAAACATACAACACACACACACACACACACACACACACACACACACACACACACACACACACACACACACACACGCTCATACTCACATCACATTACCAATCTCTGCTTAGAACTTTGATCACACATGCAGTTCTGTAGAGCAGTGTTTCTTAACTGGTGGGTCGGGAACCAAACGTGGGCCGCGGAACCGTTCTGGGTGGGTCGCGGAGCTTGTCAACATTTGTCCCCCAACGTTGGAAGGGTTGCAGTATTAGTCCGTTTCATAATTGCAAGCTCGTGCATTGGTCAGCTAAACAATACAACAAAGTAGCCTACTTTATTTACGCCTAACAACAGCCTATATTAATTTGGTCAACTTTATACAGCCCTAACAAGGCTAAAGTTCTGTAGCCTAATCGATGGCCCTGTGCGCTGTCATTCTCTCTCCTGCGCAAACAAAATGTGTGTGTTCCAAGTAGCCTAGTGCGTAATTCTTCTTCATAAAGTTCAACAAATGCATTTGGTTATTTTAGAGATTTTAGAGAGAAAATATAAATAGCCTGTCATGTAGTTTATGGGCTACAGTGCAGAGTTGGGAAGTTATGGTAGGCCAACTTGGAGTGAATCTACAAACAGAGGGAATTCTTTCTTTACTCGTAGCTGAGTAGCCTGGTAGGCCGATACACACAGCGTGCGGCCGTACACTATGCAGGTGCCACTGAATCGTGCTCTCACGACAACCACGCCATCATCTTAAATAGTCTCACTGTCGCCTTCAAGCAAACAAAACGATGCTTTGAAAACATCTGTTTCGTTGGAAGGGCAAGGGTGTAGCAACAGGACAACAGTACAGAGACTGACATGTCCGATGGTAGAGCTAATGTTATGAGATTGTTAAAATACGGGATGTTTACGGGAAAATATTAAAACAGGAAGACAGCGGGAAAAAAGTTAAAATACGTGAGGAACCCGGAAAAAACGGGAGGGTTGACAGCTATGCTCACCATATCCAAATTGTGGATCCCAAAGCCAGACCAGTTAAGATCCACTGCTTTAGGGCCTGTCTACACAACGCTGGTTTTTGTGAAACCGGTAAGGTTTTGTTATCAGTTACGCCTTGCGTGTACACGACGCCGGCAGTTTAGGAGACTGTAACCAAGACTGAAATCGGCTTCCAAAGTGAGAATTTTTGAAACCGCCGGCTAACTTTCGCCGTGTAGACACCTGTAGGTGCGAAGCCGGCAATTTCATGACGACATAGCCCCACCTCTCAACTCAGCCACGGCACTCGACCTGACACGCTGCTTGTCAAAACAAACAAAACCATCGACTGGTCTGGCATATGCACTACAGCACATTTAGCCGGTTACACCTCTGTGTGTGCACGTGAGTTTTTTTCTTTACCGGTGTCGTTAAAGGTGTGAAAGCGGTAAGAGAAAATTCACCCGGCGGTTTTGTGTAGACGTAGGCCTACCCTTAGAGTAACAGCACTAACCAATCACACTTCGCTTCACATCCCAAAGTCAACGTTAGCTCAAACATCATGAAGAGAGGCTTTCAAAGACCTTCATTAGTTACATGATTAATCCACCTTCAAAAATATGAAGTATATTATAGTAAATATTATATACATGCAGAAATTAAAATGCAAATTAAATAGTTGAGAGAATTATACAGCTTTCATTCCCTCTCTCACTCTCTCTGTCTCTCTCACGCTCTCTGTCTCTCTCTCTCTCTCACACACACACACACACACACACACACACACACACACACACACACACACACACACACACACACACACACACACACTCTTACACATAAAGTTGATGGGTGTGGATTGTAGAAGAGGTAGAATGAGGTCATTGGTGGTCAGCAGGTGTGAGACCTCATCTGTGTATCTGTGTGCACATGTCTGCATTTGTGTGTGTGTGTTTTTGTCTCTGTGTGTGTGTATTTTTGTCTGTGTGTGTGTGTGTGTGTGTGTGTGTGTGGGGGGGGGGGTTATATGCACAGCTTACAGCCTGGAGATGAAGAGCAGATGCGCAGCTACCTCCATATGAAGTATCATCTGATCTGTCTTGGGATGCGCACACACACACACACACACACACACACACACACACACACACACACACACACACACACACACACACACACACACACACATTTGCTCATCCATTTGCTCATCCATATGAGCATCATTAGATCTCCCTCAGCTCATAACATTTCCAGTCTGTGCCTATGCCCTCAGCTCCTCCCCCAAATGGCCTTCCACCTGAGGCACACACACACACACACACACACACACACACACACACGCAGAACACACACACACACACGAACACACTCATAGAGGACACACACACACACACACACACACACACACACACACACACACACACACATAGAGGACACACACACACACACACACATACTCATAGAGGGTACACACACACACACACACACACACACACACACACATAGAGGACACACACACACACACACACACACACACACACACACACACACACATAGAGGACACACACACACACACACACACTCATAGAGGGTACACACACACACACACACACACACATACACACAGTGCGTATAGCCGTAAGCCTCAGATGGTCTGAGGCTCTGCCCTGCTTGTGATCTCATTAGCTAGCTGTGTCAGCTCTCGTCCTCTGCCTTTCCTCTTTTTCTCTTTCTCTCTCTCTCTCTCTCTCACTTTTTTCTCTTTATTCTCGCTCTTTCTCTTTCTGTCTGCATCTTTCTGTCCTGCGTTCCACTCTATCTCTCACTTTTTCTCTTTCTCTATCTCTCTCTCTCTCTCACTTTTTTCTCTCTTTCTGCCTGCATCTCTCTGTCCTCTGTTCAAAACTCTCTTTATCTGCTGCACATGTTGTTGTGTTGTCCCTTGTGCTCCTATTTTTGTTTGCTATCCTCCGTTTCTGTCTGTGCAAAGCACATTGAGTTACCTTGGTGTATGAAATATGATATGTAAATGAAATTGATTTGCCAACTACTTTGGTTGTGTTCTCTTCTCACAAATGTTAATTTCTTTTTTACTCTATATGCCATAGTTTAGCAGGTTAGATACATGCTCTCTCTCCTTCTCTCTCTCTCTCACTTTCTCTCTCTTTCTCTCTCTCTTCTTCTCTCTCTCTCTGTGTCTTTCTCTTAAATATGTTAGAGTTTTTTTGTCTGTTTGTGTGACGATGAATGTTTTTAGAAAGGGTTATGTGGCAGAAGTATAGTAAAAGTGACACCCTAACACACACACACACACACACACACACACTCACACACACACACACTAACATAGACTCACACTCGCCGCACCGTATGCCTACAGAGACTCCCACTCACAAAGCACTTCCTCACCCCAAAGCGAACACTGTCTGCTGAAACAGCTTGGAGATAACTCTGAAAAATTCTGGTTCAAACAAAATCATCGTCGATTCATTTCTGCTTTAATTTCACTTGGGCACTGGCGGCTGCCAAAAACACACTGTCACACTGAATGGCTCCAGAGAGGCACTTAGAGGAGCGCAGGCTTCGTTAGCGCCGTTAGCATGGACAAACTCCAGACTGCTGGAGTGTGTGTGTGGAGGGGTTTTGCCCAAGAGAAGTAATTATACATATACTTAGAAATGTAATAATCAGAGTAGAGGAGAGAGAGAGAGAGAAAGAGAGAGAGAGAGACAGAGAGAGAGAGAGAGAGAGAGAGAGAGAGAGAGAGAGAGAGAGAGAGAGAGAGAGAGATGTGACCTCATCATGGCCAAGCTGTGTGTGGTGCATTATGGGTAGTGTGCGTTTGTGTGTGTGTTTGGAAGACAAACAGAAGAGATTGGATGGCACCGAGGGGGAAAAGGAAAATCCATGACAGATGATGATGCCAAATGTCAATTTGAAGTCACATTCGCTTTGGAACTTGTGCTCACAGAGGACTACTGTATGTGTAGGATGAAGTGTGTGTAGAAGTGTGTGTGTAGATATATGTGGGTTTGTGTGTGTGTGTGTGTGTGTGCGTGCGTGCGTGCATGTGGGTGTGTGTGTGTGTGCGTGTGTGTGTGTGTGTGTGTGTTTTAGGGCTTCTGCTGCTAGTGGTTCGGTGGCAAAGTGTGATTAATTCCCTGTCCCCAGCCGTGTGTTCTTGGCGGTGTCCTGAACTTGTTAGTAAACAGGGGGGCGTATTTCTGTTGGTGCGGAGAGATGCGCGGCCCTGTTTGATATGAAAATGTATTTGCATTTGTTTACAACAGCCTCTGTGTGCTCTGACAACTTGTGTAATTAATTTTGACCCCAGCAGAACTGCTCAGTGTGCACAGCCCCATTTAGATTGGAAATATGCTGAGGAATCGGCTGGAGTTATCTCCATAACCCCTACTGCTCAGGGCCCACACACACACACACGCACACACACACAC
>NC_055976.1:16487763-16490263 GCF_018492685.1 Alosa sapidissima
AGACAGAGAGAGCGAGAGAGACTGAGTGAGAGAGATCAACAGAGAAATAGAGAAAGAGAGAGAAAGTGAGAGAGATGCAATATGGTAGTATAAAATATCATTAAGAAATGCATGAAAAACAGTGAGAAAAAGAGTGATAGAAATTGAGAAGGACAAAGAACTGACTAAATCAACAAAGGCACTTTCACAGACTGCTGAAGTTTGTGGCAGCATGGGCCACAGATACAGTGAGGGCATGGAGTAACTACAAGCAAGGGACAGACCCATTCAGAGAAAGAGAGAGAGATAGAGAGGGCTGGTAGTGGTGGGTCCAGGAGTTGGACAGTATACAGTACATACAGTAAGTATAAGTATAGATACTCTTTTGATCCCGTGCACACAGCACACAGTGAACACACAGTGAAGTGAAGCACACACTAACTCAGAGCAGTGAGCTGCCTGCACACTATCAGGGAGCAGTGAGGGGTTAGGTGCCTTGCTCATGGGCACTTCAGCTGTGGATGTGGGCATGGGAGAGCAGTGAGGGGTTAGGTGCCTTGCTCATGGGCACTTCAGCAGCTTTTTTTCCCTACTGGTCGGGGATCGAACCGGCAACCCTCCGGTTCCAAGCCCGAAGCCTTAACCAGTAGGCCACGGCTGGCCCAGAACGTTGGCTGTAGAGGGCTGGTAGTGGTGGGTCCAGGAGTTGGGTAGTTGAACGGTAGCTGGGTGTCAAGATAGGGAGCAGAGTGGATACACATCAGCCAGCCAGGCCTCTACTCCTCCAGAATCTCCTCAGATTTATAGCTCTCTCTCTCTCTCTGTCGCCTTCCTCTCTTCTATCTTTCATCCCTCCCTTGCTCTCTCTCTCTCTGCCTCCTTATTCCCTTCCTTGCTCATCCCTCTCACTCTCTCTCTCTCTCTCTCTCTCTCTGCCTCCTTATTCCCTTCCTTGCTCATCCCTCTCTCTCTCTCTCTCTCTCTCTCTCCATCCATCTCTGTATAATTATGTTGAGCTGAATTTGAACATGCTTTATTTGCAGTCCTCTCTGCATTGCCGAGGCATTTCTGAGCAAACAAGGAGCAGCTATATGAAAAGAGAGGAGATCAGAACATCATACATTCTACAGCAGCAGTGTGTGTGTGTGTGTGTGTGTGTGTGTGTGTGTGTGTGTGTGTGTGTGTGTGTGTGTGTGTGTGTGTGTATGTGCTCTCTTCTTCAATCTCTCCCAAATCTATACCAATGTCCCGCTGCCTTGTCTTCAGATAGTCCTCTAACACTCCAAGCCAGTCTGACTTAGCAGGGAGCGCACAAATTGACTTGTCATGTCTTTACCCCCCTGTCATTTGGGTTCTTGGTATCTCTACCCCTCCACCTCATCTCTCTCTTCCGCGAGCTCATTTCCTTTTCCCCATCTACCTGTTCTCTTCACCGCGCCTCCATCTCGCGCGCACAGCCACCCGGTGCGTCTACACAAATGAACAGAAATATGCAATACACCGCAGTGGCTCTCTTTGACAGCCTTCCAAGGACACAGACACAACCAAAGCAATAAACAAGTAAACACACAAACAGAGAAAGATGTGGAGTGTGTTGTTGTTGTTGTTGTGTGTGTGTGTGTGTGTGTGTGTGTGTGTGTTTCTGTGTGTGTGTGTGTGTGTGTGTGTGTGTGTGTGTGTGTTGTGCATACCTCACACAAGCTCGTCTTCACATGGTGTGTCGTAACTTAAAAGGCTGATTATTAACACTTACAAGCTGCATGTTAACAGCTAGTTAATGTTTTCAAAGGATAACAGTTAACTGTTAGTAATGAATTGTTGTTTATTATGCACTGTTATGCACTGTTAATCCCTAATAAGCACATGTTATTCTAAAGTGTTACTCTAGTTTATGTTGTTTTAGGCGGTTTTCCCCTTGGAAGTTGATTAGGCTTCTGAGGGGGGTTGGTGCAAATTTATTTAAATGTATTTTTTGGTACAAATCTTTTTATAACTCGGTCCCGTCAAAAGTGGCTTACGCATGAAAATTTTATATAGGATAAATATCGATTTCAGAATCAAAGGAGGAGGCATGATAAGCTAACTTAAATGACCTTAGTACTATCACAACATTGGAAAAAGAGATTAAGGAAAGGAAGGGATAGAAAATAATATGTTTAATGTCACGCTGTACCATCTTGCGATGATGCTAGGTTTCCCCCGGACACAGAGTTTGCATGGGTGCTTTTGTGCATATGTGTGTGTGTGTGTGTGTGTGTGTGTGTGTGTGTGTGTGTGTGTGTGTGTGCGTGTGTGTGTGTGTGTGTGTGTGTGTGTGTGTCTGTGTGTGTGTGTAGACCTAGTCCTCTCCTGGAGTCAGTGGCTAGGAGGGAGACCCGTCAGAATCCATTTCCTTTTCCACCCATCCCCCCAGCCCACCCCCATGTGTTCTGTGATTACATGTTTCCCCCATGCTGCTCTCAGTGGAGCTGGGGACAAATTGCTACCTGCCAGCTCAACCCCTTTAAGATACGAGCTGCAG
>NC_055976.1:16495263-16500263 GCF_018492685.1 Alosa sapidissima
TCATCGGGCGCGGGAGAACAGAGTCGAGGCGGCGAGGTGACCCACACTCAGAGTGCCTGACAGGCCTGTGCGTCCACTGAGTGACTCTCCACTAGAGCAGAGTTAGAGAGGCCCTGCTAATACTGATACTGATAATAGTCCCATGACAAACACACATCCCCCAGACACCACTACTAACCCGTTTAATCCCAACGGTCACAATAGTGACCGTACAAAAAAATCTTGCTCTTGTGCCTTTAAAGCTGTTACTGGATGAATTATCAATACATTTCCCCCAAAACTAGAAACCTGAAAGGGTCTCAGTTAAATATGTGCAGTGCCAAATGTGTAGTGTAATTTGTCACATGGCCAGAACTGCTTATGTTTTGGTTGCACCCTGACCAGAAAATGTCCACCAAAAAGCTCCCAAACTAAAGCTTAGAAAAGTATGTTTATGTAAACAATGACAAAGATTTTTGGTACACATACTCTTTAAGGTGTCTAGTATAGAGGGATGCAATTGAAATATGTGAGCTTTGTTCAGCGTTCTCATAGCATGAGTGAACATGATGACGGTCACAATTGTGACCGTTGGGAAACAACATAGTCCAATTTTAGTGATTTTCACACATTTCATTGTGCAATCATCTAATTTCCACTAAATTCCATTCAGAAATGATATGGGGACATTGTCCCAGGTCTGTTCTTTACATTTAAATGTGTATCACATGGCATTTCTAAACATTGCCTCTGCAATTCTCTATTATATTCTAAGTGTGCCCATTTTTACATAGAAAATCCATTATACCACTATTATACATAGGTATTGTAATAGCTGATTTTCTATGCTGTTCTTTATTTGAATACCACTTTCCCTTCCTTGTCACTTCCTGCACATATCCGATCTAACTGACATATTTTACAATCACACCACAAGTCTATGCAGAGACTTGCAGTAGACATGAACAACCTTACCAGAAAATATATTTCCCACCCCTTTTCCCAGCAATACCCCCTCCACCTATGTACAGTAAAGGGCCTCTGCCACAGGGACCAGTCAGACGAACCAGAATCAAAGCTTCATGTGATCAAAAATAAAGATCAAGTGTCTCAAGAATCTGCTCTGACACTATTGTATGTCCAAATTACAGAATGTTTCCTATTATGCATTTAGAACGTTACTTAATTCAGTGGTAAAATTAATCAAATTGAGCAATATAGTGGATATCACACCCTTTCTGACACTAGATTAGGCTAATAACTGAGGTCAGAGCAGGCTCCTATGCTCCTCAGCTTTATATGTAATAGGATTATGGACAGGGGTCCTGTGTTTCTCATAGGGCTGCACAATTAATCAAATTTTAATCACGATCACGATTTTGGCTTCCCACGATCAAATTTGCGTGATCGAGCGATATTTAAAATGCGTGCTCTACCCATAGAACCAACCTGGCAACCCATAGAACGCTCCGCTACAAAACAAATCAAGCGCTCCTTAAACCTGTCTGACCATGTGCCTGCATGCAGCCTACCAATGACAGCTGCTCCCTGCACTGCTCAGCCTGATGCACTGTGGACTAATAGCATTATGTTAACTATTAGTAGGCTAGTTAGATTATACAAAAAACGACGATCAAAAATCAAATGTGTGGTATGTGTGGCGCAGCAGAAGGCCAAGAGCTTGTCCCCCGAAACGGATCATCCGTTGTTCGAAAATATTTCGGATTTCAGGCAAGTGAAGTTAACCAAAAACATAAGCAAAGCCGGCCAAACATTCATTATCTTTGGCAGGGCTCTCAACTCATACCGTGAAACACATCACATGACGTAAACCACACATGCCTTTTTTATCACGTTAACTTTTAGTCGTGTGTGTTAGGGTCCAGGTATAGGCTACATTCCCATCCATATGTGTTAGAGTTAGCGCCTTACTTGACCAGCTCAGCCAGTAAACCTGACTTACACTCGTGGACTTTATCTTACAAATACTCTTAAGGTTTCAGAGAGTGACTACAACAATGTCTAAAAACTAAAATAAAAAAATGGAAAAAAAAAACTAGAAATGTGTGTAATGCCTTCACCTCTCCCTGGCTTGGAGAGAGGGAAGTATTTCTTTCAGTCCTTTCAGAAATCCCAGATCCCTCCTGCAAATAGTAAACAGCAAGGAGAGGTGACGTGCGGCTTAGCATTTTTCTGGTCCCGCTCCAGAAACGAAAATAAATAAATAAATAAACAAATAAAAGCCTGAAAAGCCGCTGTATCTGATTTCCATGCCATCGGGGAAAACCGATTTCCCAGTCATGGGCTATTTAGCCGAAGGCGCCGCCACCTGGTTGGCTCAGCCCGACAGACTTGTGTGGTGGTGGGGGAATGATAACGGACTCTCTGTGAACAGAGCATTGAGCGAGTGTGTGTGTGTGTGTGTGTGAAGTATGTGTGTACGTACAAGTGTCTGTGTGCATGTCTGGGCTTGCACACGTGTTTGTGTGTGTGCGTGCAAATTGTTGTGCATGTGCATGTGAGTCCCTTTGACTGTGTGTGTGTGTTTGTGATTCTGTCCCTGTGTCTGTCTTTCTGTGTGTGTGTGTGTGTGTGTGTGTGTGTGTGTGTGTGTGTGTGTGTGTGTGTGTGTGTGTGTGTGTGTGTGTGTGTTGCTGGTGGATTATGAATACCCGTAGGGCTTTGAGCAGACGTCTGCTGCTCTGTGCAGGTACGGTAAGCAGGCCAGTCCACAGGGCCTGATGCATTACAGTACACCAATCAGCTTACACTCCTCACACAGCTCCGGCTACTGGCCAACAGCACAACACAACACAACACAACACAACACAGTGCAACACAACACAACACAGCACAGCACAGCATAGCACAGCACAGCACAGCACAACACAACACAACACAACACAGCACAACACAGCACAGCACAGCACAGCACAGCACAACACAACACAACACAACACAGCACAGCACAGCACAACACAATGTGTGTGTGTGTGTGTGTGTGTGTGTGTGTGTAGTATCTAAGGCATGTTCCCCTATGTAAAAAAAAGTAAAAAAAAACATGTCAGGATGACACTTGTCATGTTCAATACTAATGCATGACAAATGTGCTGTAAAGAGCTTGCCTGCTTACGTGGAAGTGGCCATAATCATGTTATATGAACATATATCCTACTGTTACTGTATGAATGTGTCAACATCAACACTCAGGCATACTACAGCGATCTCCACTCAATCTTACACTCAGGCATACTACAGCGATCTCCAGAACAGTATATCTATCTGTATATGTATACAGTGGGGAAAATAAGTATTGAACACATCAACATTGTTTTCAGTAAGTATACTTCCATTGAGGCTATTTGCATGAAATTTTCACCAGACATTAGTATTAACTCAGATAATCCACCCATATAAAAAAAATCCAAACATTAAAGTGCATAGGTAGAGTTATGTGTAATAAAGTGGAATGATACAGGAAAAAAGTATTGAACACGCCTGCTGAAATTTCTTAAATACTTTGTGTAAAAGCCTTTATTCGTAATGACAGCTTCAAGGCATTTCCTGTATGACGAAACTAATCAGTTACAGTATTCTGGTGTGTGTTTGGCCCATTATTTTAAACAGATAGTCCTTTAATATTGAAGATTCCAGGGGTCCCTCTTGTGAATCCTGAACTTCCAAAACTGTTCAATTGGATTGAAATCAGGGCCTCGATTTCCTTTCTCTGAAAACAATTGAGAGTTTCCTTTGCTGAATGGTTTGGATACTTGTCCTGCTGGAAGGTAAAGATGTCTCATCCTCATCATCCTGGTGGATGTAAAGATTCTCCCGGAACAAAATGACTCCATGCATCATTCATTCAACTGTATGAAGTCTGTTAGTACCATGAGATGAAAAACAGCCCACACCATGATGCCACCACCTCCAAACCTCACTGTTGATAGGATGTTTTTAGGGTGTTGCACAGTGCCATTTCTCCTCCAAATATGGTGTGTAGTATGACATCCAAAAAGATCAATTTTGCTCTTGCCTGACCAGAATACATTCTCTCAGTATTTCATAAGGTTGTCCAAATGTTGTGTAGCAAACTTTCAACAAGCTTTGACATGTTTTTCTTCAGCAATAGAGTCATGCAGGATGAGCGTGCATAGAGGCCATGGCGGTGGAGTGCATTACCTATGATTTTCTCTGTAACAATTGTACCTGCTGCCTCCAAGTCTTTCTGGAGCTTTCTCCGAGTGGCTCTTGGCTCTTGGGCTACTCTTCTGACTATCCTTCTGACTTCCTGGTCAGAAATCTTGCAAGGAGATCCTGTGCATGGCCAGTTGATGATGCAGTGATGTTCCTTCCACTTGCAGATAATGGCTCCCATGCTGCTTGCTGGATGATTCTGAAGTTTTGAAGTGCATCTGTAACCAGTTCCATTGATATGTTTTGCAACAATAAGGTTGCAAAGGTCTTGGAAAAGCTCTTTGCTTTTACCCATCATTAAATGTTTCTTGTGTGACACCTTGGTAACAAAAAATCTTTTTATAGCCCACCAGTATGTACTAACCCAGCTTATATCAATTTGCACAGATAGGAGGGATAATTTCTCTAATCTCTAAACTACAGTTTGTTACTTGCCATTCCTTGCCTTTGTGTACTGCTTTTTCTTAGCGTGTTCAATACTTTTTCCCTGTGCCATTCCACTTTTTTACTCATAACTGTACTTTTAGACATTAATGTTTGGATTTTTATACATGTGTGGATTACCTAAGTTAATATGTGCGTGCGTGCATATGCGTGTGCATGTGCGTGTGCGTGTGCGTGTGCGTGTGCGTGTGTGTGTGTGTGCGTGTGTGTGGTGTATATTCACTCCACTCCTGGCAGCCTCACAGACTGTGCCTACCTTGGCGGTTGCATCACACTCTCGTTCTTTGAGTGAACGGAGGAGTCGTCTTGTGTTTGCTGAAGTGTGTGAAGTAGTGTGCAGTGTACTATTAAGCACTCTCATCTGTCCTGTCTCTCTCTCTCTC
>NC_055976.1:16529974-16532474 GCF_018492685.1 Alosa sapidissima
CCACCCCCGTGCCCACTGCCACTGTGGTTTGGCAGTGTGGTGCCCTAGCAACAGGGGCACCCGGAGAGCGAACATTATGACCTAGATCTTTCACCAGCACGCCACTCTCTGAGATCCGAGAACACCCTCCATGAGAAAGAAGGAGAGGGGAGAGTGAGAGAGAGAGAGAGAGAGAGAGAGAGAGAGAGAGAGAGAGAGAGAGAGAGAGAGAGGGGAAACTGGAAACATTAGTGAGAAAGAGAGGGTGAGAGACAGAGAGGGTGACAGAAGGGTGAGTGAGTGACAAAGAGGGGAAGAGAGAGAGAGAGAGATGGAAAAGAGAAGGGAAGAGAGAGAGGAAAGTGGAAACAGGCGAGAAAGTAAGGGTGAGAGAAAGAGAGAGAGAGAGAGAGAGAGAGAGAGAAAATGCGATAGCGAAGGAGAGAGTTACACTCGGGGGGTGGAAATTGACTTAAACGTTTTAAAGCTTGGTTATTCACTGGAACAGCAGGGTAACCTTCTCTCATCACAGGCTGCTGAAAGGATGTCAATGTCACACCAAGCTCTTTATCTTCTACACACCACACTCTCATAACCCCCCCTCTCTCCCTCTCTCTCTTTGTCTCTCTATCTCTCTCTCTCCTCTTTTATCCTTTATTGTTCCTCCTGTCTTGAAATTCATACTTGAAAAGCATTATTGACAAAGATGTGTTTGTGTTTGTGTGTGTGTGTGTTGTTACAGCATCTGTACATGTAAAGCGAAACACCAAAGTAACTACAAAACATTTAATAATTCACCCTCTGACTTTCAAACCATTTGTCTTTGATGATCAAACAGTCGACATTCACATCACAAGTTGAAAGCATGTAGACAGGAAAAGAAAAGAGAAAAAAAGGTCAACAATGTCACTCCATCTCCCCCCTGGCCCAGCCTGCTGTACCAGTGAGGGATGTCCTTCATCCACACATAACAGAGACCTTTTTCCTCCCCCACTCCACACCTCTCCTCTCTTCCTCCACTTCACCCCCCGTCCTCATCCTCCTCTCCCCTCCTCTTTCTCCCTCCTCTAACCCAGTGTAGCAGACTTCTCTTTATTTAGATAGATCCAGATAGCATCAGATCACCAGATCATCAAACACAAGAGCAGGAGCAGGATTATGACATTAGGCTGTTCCACTCAGAGAACATTAGGGTATTTCGTACAACATTGAACTGAGATTAACCATGAATGGATGAATGAAAATAAAACAGCTCTTTTTGTGTGGCTATGGCTGGAATGAGTAGTGGATGTTTGAAGACGTTTCTCCAAGGCTCTTCAGGCAGGGACACACACCCACTCCGCACACTTCTATTGACGCCTTCACAGTCTGGATACTTCCGGAAGGGTCTCCTCACGCGGTGCGGAGGGAGACAGACAGGAGAGAGCCATTATCATAAGTGTAGATGGCCACTGCTGAAGAGCCCGTCAGAGGACCAAAACATTTCATTTAATCATTGGGAAAAAGTATATAATTATCTATCTTTTTCAAAAATAAATATATATAATCCTTCATCGGTGGCTGAGCCGTAGTGCATTAGCATGTTAGCTGCTAATTAGGCCAACAGAGTCCAGCCACACTTCATGTGATGCCTCATAGCAGCCCTATCAAAGGGCACTGTGTGTGTGTGTAGGTGGGGGGGGGGGGAGTAAAGGGGGTATTACATGGAGGGTGAGGAATAGAGTGAGAGAGAGGAGAGAGGGAGGTGGGGGGCATGGGGGATATTACATGAAGAAAGAGTGAGAGAGAGAAGGAGAGGAGGATTATATGTAATGATTGGAGAGGAAGATGGGGTCTTATGGGAAGTGAGGTGTATGTGTGTGTGTGTGTGTGTGTGTGTGTGTGTGTGTGTGTGTTTGTGTGTGTGTGTTTATATAGCATCTTTTTATGTAAAGCTATGTCTATATGTTTGGGAAATTCCTGCATTTTTATGACGGCTGTTATTGGCATGCCAATAAAGCACTTCGAGTTGAGGATTTAGAGAAAAAGTGAGTAAAGGAGAGAAACAGAGAGAGAGAGAGAGTAGAGTAAAGACAGAGAGAGAGAGTAGAAAGAGAGAGAGAGAGAGAGAGAGAGTAGAGTAAAGACAGCAGTTGAGAAGAGATGAAGGGGGTTCTGGGAAAGGCCCTGGAGGACCATTGGGACTATTGGGGGGGGGGGGGTTCCACTACAGGAACTCAGGGGTACTTTTACAGGGTCTTGGCCATTTGTGTCTTCCACACATGTCTTCACTGTCTGAACAAACCCCATGAGGACAAATTCCGAGAACTTCTAAAGGGGTGAAACAAGCACATACCTTGAGTTAAGTACTTCAGTGAGGCCCCAAAACACTCCGGCACTGCAGGATACCATTGCACTGCCAATACACCACTGGGGCAGTCAGGCTGACAGAGGAGGATGAGCGAGAGAGGAACACTGGGGTCTCAGGTCATGAAGGAAGAGAGGGAGTGAGGGAGGAGAGCGAGGCATGAAAGGTGATTTG
>NC_055976.1:16537474-16542474 GCF_018492685.1 Alosa sapidissima
ATTTCGAGACGGTCCTGATCAAACCGATTGATCAGTTCAGTCTTACCACATGTAACCAAGTGTGTTATTTAACAATGTATTTTACTAATTCTGCTAGTGACATATGATATATATTTATGCTTGTGTCCCAGGGTCTGTCTATTGTGTGTTAATTGATTGTTTAGTGTTTACCTGTCTATGTTAAATGGTGCTGGCCGCTAGGTATATGTTCCCCTCTGTCTAGTCTGATGTTAGTCTTGTCTGGCCTTTGTGATGTGTAGGCTACCGTGAGTACTATGACTCTGTTACAACCCTGCTGTATTTTGATTAGAAGCTAAAGCAGATTTTTCATACTGGTTAAATATCGCAATTTTGGAAGATTATTATTGTTAACATTTTTCTGTGCATTTTTCTATGGACTCTTCTGCTCGGTAGTTCGATCCAAGCCGAATAATAAACTACTGTCCATCTTCAACTACTGCCTCTGCTTCTTTGGCCACACCCACATTGGTTAATGGTGACTTCCGCTCGGTTCCATTACAAGTACCTACTGTAGGTGTGTCCATAGAGCAAGAGGAGATCCGGTCACTATGGACACATTAGACAAACCACCCGCCTAAGGGAGTAAGTTACTAACAATATATTTTATCATTTATATGCCGAACTGACTAAAACAGTATTAGTGCCTGGATTCCAGCTGAAATAATGCCTCTAGCTGTTACTCTGTGTGCAGTACATATACCACATGATGGATTGAGCCTTTTAATATCAGTGCGCCAGTGATTTCATTGATTTCTGTAATGTATGCAGCGCCAGACATGCCATATTTAATTGCAGAATTCACATGCATCTAATTAGCTTGTATGAATAGCCAGCTTGAGCGGCTATAAATAAGCGCTGTCTGGCATGTCCTCTCTACCCAGCATACATCATGGCAGCGGCGCGGACGCACGCGTTGCAGTCTTCAGTCGGAATCAGCGGTGCTACCTTGAGAGGCGCTTTTCCGGAGGTGCTGGAGTGATTTGCACAATAAAAAGAACGATTCTCTCCCACCCACTTTTAGGACAGTCCCCCTCCAGCTTGTCTTTGGATGTCTTATGATTATGGTTATATTACCGTGTACATCTATCTCTATCTCTCGCTAGGTATATGCTCTTTTCTGTGTCTGCCAATGCACTTTCCCACACACACACACACACACACACACACACACCTTCTCTGCAGTTGCCAAGAATGCGGCTTGTTTTGATAGATCTGAGTTGCCGTGATGTGTGAGGCAGATGTTGTGAAGACTGGCTAGATGATTTTGTTATTTGTCCTGAATACCATCCAGTGAAGGCGGGCGGGCGGTCCATTTAGGGAATGAAAGAAGGGGGGGGGTGAGGAAGCTGTCAGACAGATTGAGAAAGAGAGGGAGAAAGAGAGGGAGAGAGAGAGGGAGAGAGAGAGAGTGAGAGAATATAAAAGACAGCTCAGAGACACGGCAAGGTCAGTGTCTCAGGGATCTAAACGAGTCAGGGATGAGAAGCTTTTTCCACGCGCCACCGTCTCTTAGAAAACACTCCTGCCTTCATTGTTGCGTATGTTTGTGTGTGCGTGTGTGTTCATGTGTGTGTTCATATCTGTGTGAGAAGTCAAGGCGTGTGTGATCTCTTCTTCAGAGGACACTAGTAACGATGCACACACACACACACACACATACACATGCACACACACACGCACGCACGCACGCATGCACACACGCACACACGCACGCATGCACGCACACACACACACACGTTTGGAGGGGGGCTGGAGAGGAATCCTAATGGAGATGTTATTAATGTCTCCTCACTGCCAGGCCCTACAGGGACAATTAGGGGGGGATAGCGACCCTGTGCCTGTGCTTGTGTCTGGGACATAAAACCCGCTCTCTCTCACTCTCTCTCTCACTCTCTCTCACTCTCTCTCGCACTCTCTCTGCATTAGCCGCAGTCCTCGCACTTAGCCCGGCGGCTCTATATAAAAAGGGGGCTTGGCAGCCTTGTGCCGTGGTCACCTTTTACTCAAAGGTCTGTGCCGATATGTTGTGCAGTCTCGGGTTGAGATGGCACAATTAGAGTGAGGAGCATGAGATCCCTCTACAGGGAAAATGCACACAATTATTTTAAATTGGGTATATTGAAAGACGTTTGAAGGCTTCCGATATTAAAAATCTGGGTGTGCATGTGCCCAACTAGTTTCAATGTGTACAGCTACTATGTTTGCATGTGTGTGTGTGTGTTTGGGGGGGTGGGGGGGGGGGGTTGAGTCATTTGAGTGGAAGGAATGAGGTTACAGCAGAGTGTCTGGCTGTGTTACTCTGGTCCTCCAGAGGGGTGTGTGCATGAGTTGAGACCCCAGCAGGAGGTGACCTTCTGGGTCTTTACAAGAGACACAGGTGGGGGATGCTTCTCTGGAACTGTTTCCTCTGCTAGCATTAAGGGATAAGGTGTGTGTGTGTGTGTGTGTGTGTGTGTGGCCTTTAATAGCACTACTATCTTTTCCTCGACAAACGATCCTCTTGCATTTGAACTCACTTGTAAGTCACGGTGGAGAGGAGACTCTAACCAAATGACTACACGTAAATGTTAAATACATCCGCACCTTTTTGTACACTTTTGGAATCAGCGCGTTTCCCATTGGGTGACACAGGGAAATGACTGTATGTAGTAATTGCCATAAGTTCACCCATGCAGCAAATAGAGACTACTTCCCGTAAACCCAGAAGGTGTTTGAGAATATTGTGTGTGTGTGTGTGTGTGTGTGTGTGTGTGTGTGTGTGTGTGTGTGTGTGTGTGCGTGCGTGCTTATTAGTCTTTAGTCGATATTTGACTAAGATCTGCTGGAATTTAATTACATTTATTAATTTTAATGATATTGCTTGCAAATGATCTAATTATCATTAAAAAAATATTTCAGTTTGACTCGTAACCTCTCAGCATCCTCTCAGCCCAGCTACACTGAGGTCTACTGGAGCACCCACTCATATCATTCTCAGCCCTGGCATCACTGAGGCCTTCTGATGCAATGCACACTGATGCACACTATGTTGAACCGCCAGAATGTCAAGTGTAAACGCTCACTAAAGTCTACCAAAATGCCTATTCCTAATGTGTTTGTGTGTGTGTGTATGTGTGTGTGTTTGTAAATTCAAGGTGTATGAAGGTTGAGGATGATAGAAGGGGACAGCACGCTCACACTTACCTCTCCCCTGGGAGGACTTCAGTACAGGAAAATGATCTGCCCATGTAGTCACAATGTGTGTGTGTGTGTGTGTCCATGTGTGTGCATGTGTGTGTGTGCATGTGTGTGTCTGGCATGGTGTGTGTGCGTGCGTGCGTGCGTGCGTGCGTGCGTGTGTGCGTGTGCATGTGTTTGTGTGAGTGTGAGTGTGTGTGTGTGTGTGTGTGTGTGTGTGTGTGTGTGTGTGTGTGGGTGGGTGTGTGTGTGTGTGTGTGTCTGGCTATGTGTGTGTGCGTGCGTGCGTGCGTGCGTGTGCATGTGTTTGTGTGAGTGTGAGTGTGTGTGTGTGTGTGTGTGTGTGTGTGTGTGAGTGTGTGTGTGAGTGTGTGTGTGTCCGTGTCCGTCAGAAATCTTCTGTCATCACTCCGTCACACGAGCACGGACTGGGCGGTGAGGGCCTCGGCTGTCAACCCGTCACTGTCCCACAGAGGGACTGGCCAGCAGAGACCACAGCACACAGCAGAGCACCTAACACACACACACACACACACACACATACAGTATAAACACACATAAACACACACATGCACACACACACACGCACACATACACTAATATAAACACACACACACACACACACACACATATGAATACACACACACACACACACACACATACATACAGTACACACACAAACACACATAGAGGTAAACACACTGAAACACACACATAGAGATGTAGAATTTGCTCATGCCCTCCGCCCTCTTAACCTCCTTATAGACCCGTTTGCAGTTTTAGCCTGTTGCTTACACACTTTTTGCAGAATTTGGCTCATTATGTCAAATCTCTACACACAGCCAAATAAGACATAACACTTGGGGATAAAAAAAAAAAACCTCATATGCCAATCAAAACTCAACAATCCTTTCTAAAAATGTAATTATTGCAACAAAACTATACACACATGCACAATTTTAATTACTCTTTCAAATCAACAGCAACACACTGATGTGTTTTCTATACTGTAAAACACTGCAGTCTTTGTATTTCTATTTTTATTGTCATTTTCTCACTCAGGGCCAGATGTACGCTTTTGCGCCCACTTCAGGCGTATTTGTTTCGCACATGCGTGTAAAATCATTGCGGGGTATGTACAAACAGGTCGCAAAGGAAACTTGGCAACTATTTCAACATAATAAACCCGTTTAGAAATCATTTGAATGGTTAAATGACCTGATCCAGTGAAAATGGTGACTTTTCCCGCTGGCCCTAGCGTCCCCAGGCGGAAAACCAACCTTGCAACATTGAGACTACCGTCCCGGAAATGGAGGTGAGAAACAAGAAACTCTTAATCGTGTTTCTTACCTTGTAACATCCACATTGTTCTTCCGAACTTATGCTAACTGTTTCGCTAGCTTGTAAACAAATCCATGTGCTTTATCGTTACCTTTTTCCACAGTTTGAAATAGCAAAATGCACAATTTCTCCAGCAGAGGGGGAGATATAGATAATCCTGCCAAGTTTCCCTTTAAAGCGCAAACTGCCTGTCACGGGAGCTGAAAATGGCACATTGCGTTTTTTCGTGTCATGCATATGCATTCATGGGAGGATCCAGGGGAAAGTGGGAGTTTAGCGTAAAAAGGTTGGGAGGGGAAGCGCAAAGAGCGCCTAATTATGTATTCTGTGGTATGTACAAAGACTGCTTGTGAAAGCGCACGTCTATTCTGCACCTAAATACTTTCGCCTTGTTAATTGAATTTCCCCTGGGGATCAATAAAGTATCTATCTATCTATCTAATCCAAATTGCAGTTCAATG
>NC_055976.1:16547474-16549974 GCF_018492685.1 Alosa sapidissima
GGTATTTCTATGGAAACCAGCCTGAGAGCATGTCAGTGCAGGTTGAATATCTGTACTTACTGTAAGAGGAGACTATTGGAAATGATTGACCTCGCTTTTGTGCATACATTTATTTTTAGTTTGAGAAAAAAAATCCTATTAAGTACACATAACAGATACTGTACAGTAAATGGAATGGGAGAGAAGGTGGGGAGAATCATTAAAGCACACACACACACACAAACACACACACACACACATACACATGTACACACACACACATGTACGCACACATACACACTTCCACTCAGGCACTGAACTCATTAGCAGCATGCAGTAAGTTCATTTTAGAGCTGGTGTTTCTGGGATAATGACCGCACAGTGGCCAGGCCTCTCCCACTCTCTGCCCTGCGTAGAGCGGGCATGATGGCGCGGTGCCATGCATTACGTGCCACGTCCTCCTGAGTCATGCATGCATGCACGGGGGACGGTGCACCGCATGTGTCCGCTCATCTACAGTACGCCCGAGCCCCACCTCATGTTCTCACGGAAAAGTCATCATTGTCATCAACGGCTATCATTTGACTGCCACCAGCGCACTCAGACGGCGACGACGACGATGACTCAGGACGACTCGACTAGTTTCCTCTGCTCTGTGTGACGCTGTGATCACACACAAACACACATATATGTTACGCAGGAGCGCATGTAGAGTACAGAGGAAAAGTAATGAGATATGGCACTTCCATTTCAATGCAAATGAGTAGAGGAGCCAGGGCTGCGGTGGGTGTGTGTGTGTGTGTGTGTGTGTGTGTGTGTGTGTGTGTGTGTATGTGTGTGTGTGTGTGTGTGTGTATGTGTGTGTAAGAGAGAGGAGAGGAGGCCTGTCTTGGAGGCCCCGGTGGTAGTTCATTACAGCGAGCTTGAGCGGGGCGCTGTTTCTCTTAAGTGGACAATCCTCGGTGAGCTGGAGTGAATTAGCACGCCGGCGTGTCGAGCGCCGGACGCAAAATGGAAGTGTCTGTCAGAGGCAACCGCACGGCTGGTAAATATGGAGCCGGGGAGAGTGGACGAGCCTGGACTCGATAGAGGGAGGGGAGAGACGAGTGAGGGGGAGAGACAGGGAGGGGAGAGACAGGAGTGAGGGGGAGAGACAGGGAGAGACAGGGAGGGGGAGAGACAGGAGTGAGGGGGAGAGACAGGGAGAGACAGGGAGGGGGAGAGACAGGGAGGGGGAGAGACAGGAGGGAGGGGGAGAGACAGGAGTGAGGGGGAGAGACAGGAGTGAGGGGGAGAGACAGGGAGGGGGAGAGACAGGAGTGAGGGGGAGAGACAGGGAGGGGGAGAGACAGGGAGGGGCCGGCAGTTCTCAACTGTCCAGTTTTGCAGTGGCAAGTTATTACATGGGAGTGTAGAACTAGTGTCCATGTTCATTTTCAATAACATGTGTTAGGTGTTCTAACAGGGTGTGAATGTCAACCAGAGCTTTACATTACGAAAACCCCTATTCTGTTTTTTTCATCCTCCTCTTCTTCTTTCTTCTTGTTTTCTTTCATCCTCTCCTCTCATCCTCCCTCTCCTCCTTCTCCCAGTTGTTCTGTTCTTGTCGTCCACCCCACGTCTGTGTCCCTCCACCCTCCCCCTCGACTGGGGGGGAAACCCAATCGGATCTGTGTGTCCTCGGAGACCGAGCAGGTGTGAAAATATTGGGCCGCGTTCATTTGTCTGATTGATTATAGCGACATGGAGGCTCACGAGGCCCATGAGAAGGGGAGCGAGAACGAGCGAGTGTGAGAGAGCGAGAGAGAGAGAGACAGAGAGAGAGGGAGGGGGTTGTTTTGTTTTCTTGTGTTTTGTTTAGAGGGAGAGACGCTATTTAAATTGGCTTGTTTGGGATTGTGTGTGTGTGTGTGTGTGTGCAGCTCAGATCTCTGGTAGAGAGCCTTCCTTCAGTTTCATCCTTTAATACTTCAGCTTCTCTTCCCTTTAATAAACCTCACGCCCATCACACAGTTCTTTTCTCTCTGATTTTTTTTCCACTTCGTTTTTTCTCTCTCTCTCTCTCTCTGTTTTGTTGATTTTGTTGTTTCCTTCCTCCGAAAGCTTATGAATACGCAGGCACCGTGCTCTGATACTTATGCGCCACGTGTCGACTCGCTGCCGTCTCCTGCAAGCCGGCGCGCGAGGTGTCGAATTCAAAGTGGCGCCGAAATGAGATGTTCCAGAGATTAAGATCGGGCTCTTAAAACAGATGTGGGGAGTTTGTCTCGGAGCGGCCCGAAGTGATGACACAGGCGAGGAGTGACAGCCTGGGGTGTGTGTGTGTGTGTGCTTGCATACGTACGTGTGTGAGTGTGTGTGTGAGTGTGTGTGTGTGTGTGTGTGTGTGTGTGTGTGTGTGTGTGTGTGTGTGTGTGTCTGTGTCTGTCTGTGTGTGGGTGTGTGTGTGTGTGTGTGTGTGTCTGTGTCTGTCTGTGTGTGGGTGTGTGTGTGTTTCCCCCTTTCCTTCCTTGTGCTGGAG
>NC_055976.1:16554974-16592474 GCF_018492685.1 Alosa sapidissima
TGTGTGTTTGTGTATGTGTTTGAGTGTGTGTGTGTGTGTGTTTGTGTGTGTGGTTATGTCTACTATCCTGATCCTTTCCCCTCCGGAGTGCCAGAGAGGGAAAATGCCAAATGTCATTGGACAGCAGGAGAATGTCAGCCCTGAAACGATTCAGTTCTTCAAAGCGCGCCGACGACTCCTGCTTGTGCTACAGGACGACGATTGGATTCCTCCACTGGAAGGAGCCATCAGAGACACACGTGACTACAGATGCAGGTACATATATATGTCAGCCATGTTATTTCCATAGTAACGTGACATGCGCTGTAGTACCTAGTTATCATCTGGTACCTCTTTTGATATGATTAGAACTCCATCCCTGATGAAGAGTTGATTCTGCCAGTGAATACTGATGAATTCACAGAAAAACCGGTGATCAAGATGCTTCTGAAGGATAAGAATTATGACATGCTATACCGGTGCCTTTTGTGCACACACACACACACACACACACACAATCTTGACTTCCTAATAAGCCAGCCAGGCTGCCAAACACCACAAGACGACAAAGGTGCGTCTGGCTGTGGCTTAAGGTAAATGCCCTGATGAACTCCCTCCAGGATCAGTGAACCAAGGGCACGGCAGCACCCAGAGTGCCAGCGCATCCTCTCCTCCGCTGGAGCGGTCCTGAGACAGCGCCTGACAAGACACTTCGGAAATTGAAAAATCAATCTAGCAAGACAAGAGGACCAAATGTGAAGCCCTCTTTAATTTGGAAGTCTGTCACACATTGCAGTTCTAATTTCAGAATGCTACCTTCCTCAGCTGTCACATACACACACATACACACACACAAACACACACACACACACACACACACACACACACCATGAGTCTTACTCTAACACACACTTTGAAAATGCAATCATTTGCAGCAATCAAAGTGCCTTGTTAACCTTATGAAAGACCAGACTTCCATTCACTGCTATGGAATCATGCTCATTGCTCATTCTTCATGCTCTCTCTTTCTCTCTCTCTCTCTCTCTCTCTCTCTCTCTCTCTCTCTCTCTATTGCTTGGTCTTTCTCTACAGCACAAGCACCACACACCCCCCCCCCCCTTCCCCCCACACACACACAGGAAATTGCATGTTTGTTTGAATGACAATTGAGTATCTAAAAGTATTTGGGGGTAGTCAAAAGTACCTCTTCTCTGATAGGAGAGACATTGAGGGTTATTTGTTTGTGTTTGTGTATGTGTGCGTGTGTGTGTGTGTGTGTGTGTGTGTGTGCGTGTGTGTGTGTGTGTGTGTGTGTTTTTTCATTGTGTATTTATTTATTTATTTATTCCAACAGCTGTCGTTATTGTTTCCCTCTTGAATGAAAGTCAGGTGCAGAAATGTCAGAATTGGAAATCCCTGCCTTACAGCAAATTAAATATAGATTGCAGAGAGAGCTATTTTGCCTGAGCTCTCAACCTTAGTATTGTGTTTTTCTTTTTTATTTGATTATTTTTTTTGCGTATGGAGTGAGGGTGATCAATAAAGCAGGCCTTTGGTAAGGCAAGAGCCTGGACAAGTGTCTGAGAATGTAGCACTTAGTTTAGAAAGTGCAGCCTAGTCAATAATGAATGACTAAAACGCAAACACAAGCCGTCCAGACCACTCAAGGGCTTTCCAGCGTCATGGAAACACCCGGGAGAGACAAACCAAAGGTCAGTTTTTTTTATTTGTTTTTTTTTTTTGTTGTTTGTTTTTTTTCTGCTGTTATAACTACATTTTGCAACAAACTTCACTTATGTAGGGTAAGTTGAGTTTGTGTGTGTGTGTGTGTGGGGGGGGGGGGGGGGGGGGGGGGGTGCTTGTGTGCATGTGTGTCTGAGTTTGTACATACTTCTAAACAATATTTTTAATGACAAATACAAATCAAGTTGAGCATCAGTGGCCCACACCACATGCGGTCTTTCTCAACACCCCTCCCATTCTCTCTCCATCTCACTTCCTGACTGTTCTCATCTGTCCTGGCAATCAAAAGGATCTCTTTCTCTCTCTCTCTCTTTCTCTCTCTCTCTCTCTCTCTCTCTCTCTCTCTCTTTCTTTCTCGCTCTCTGTCTCATCTGTATAGCTATATCGAAACCCAAGTGGACAATCACAGATGATCAAAATGAATCAGAAGCTCTAATTAAAACATTGGCCAACAGACAGTACTCTAAATCCGCACTAAAATCACATGGAAAATTCCGCAGATCTTAAAGTTTTGAGTTCAGGTTCAAAGTGTGATGGATGCTGGCCCACCTGTTCAGACGGTGCTGTTGCAGTTGGAAAGCGACACAGTGATTTTCCGTTCAAACTTTTGGCTGAGACGATTGCACCAGATGGTAGAAAACAATACCATTGATGTCTAACCAATGGCTGGCATGCTGGTGAATTGTGCTATTTGAACATGTGCTCTCAAAACAAAGCATGTGCTATTTGACCACCTTTGGATGAAGCAGCGTAGCTGAATCGCTGCTTGATTGGATATGGGAAGCTCATTAGTTGGTGCATTTTGTGTGCTATATTTAGGCTTCATCTAAACACTACATCTGAGAGGTTACAAGCAGGGATCTCATCTTACCTGTTGTAATAGCACTTAGAAGGCTAAATCTGTCTTATTACTGTTCATTACTGTGTGCAGCTGCTGTTAAGCACGTTGGTATTCTAATTAAAATTATTTTTGTTTTTCATTTTGGTGACATATTTGAGTGAAATGTTATTCTCTTAAATTCCTGTATTTTTTGAGAATGTCTTCATGCATTTGCTGAAACCCCATTTCATTCCATAACTTTAGGTCACAAATTATATATGAACAACCTCCTCTAAATCCTCCAGCATATAGGATTATCTGGAAACTTTAGTGTTTGTAAGTGCAATTGAAGTGGAGATTTATGGTTCCGAGTTGTGAATATGGCGATATTAGATTTTCTTTAATGGCTATAGGAAGAATTTTGATCTATTCAAGATACCCAAATTCAAAACACCCACTGTAATAACATTTCACTCTAATATGTCCCAAATGAAAAACAAAAAGAAGCATTTTGAACCTGACTTCATCCAGTGTTAAGGGTTCTGTACTTAAAGCAACACCAAAGCACTTTTCCTCTGTCGCACGCACGCTATTTGTTTATCCAGCACCGGCTTTGGAAATAACGATGTCCACAGACAAGGTAGAGTATGTTGCATGATTTTATGAAAGTCAAATTTGTAGTTTCTTATGTCTCATTTCATCGAACTACAGATACGCTACCCGATCTGGCAAACTTGCATAGTGCGGTGATAGCCGATAGAGGGTTGCGAAGCGAATGCAGAAGTGCCGTTCACCCAGTTACAAGTTGATGAACCACTGAAACAATTTTGGAAACATTATTTTAAGGTACAAAAAACTCTTTGGTGTTGCTTTAAAATGTATGCAAATTATTGCATATTTACATACATAACATATACTATAACATATATTACAAGTTGCAATAATTACAAGTTACAAGCGAATGCAAAAGTGCCGTTCACCCAGTTACGAGTTGATGAACCACTGAAACGATTTTGGAAACATTATTTTAAGGTACAAAAAACTCTTTGGTGTTGCTTTAAAATGTATGCAAATTATTGCATATTTACATACATAACATATATTACAAGTTGCAATACAAAAAAAATATTGATTTAATGTACATAATCAGCTGTGGAAGTTTTGTGGGGATATCTATGAGTTAATTTTTTTAGCCCAATCACCTGTAAGATATACCTCCATAGACATACAATGTACATAAACCAGCTGATAAAACGCAAAGCTACCCCAAATGCAATGCTATCACATATTTTCTAATTCTACAGTGGTATACCTTGTCAGAAATCACTATGAGACTTATTCCCCATAATGGTACCGAATGAACAAAATTAGGGGGTCTGGCTATATGTTTTCTTAGTTATGGTTCTTCTTATGTGTCCTTATGTTTACAGTAAGAATTGTAGTTATATAGAAGAATTAAGGTGTTATGTGTTTTTCCACATATGCCATGATGTACTATTCCATTCTGTTCCTGTGCCATTCCTGAGTATATCTTTGTGTGACTTTGTGTTTAGAGATGGGGGGGGGGGGGGTAGTATTTTGTTGAGTGTCACAGTTTTGCATCAGTAGCTATCTGCTCTTATTTACCAGGTTGGAACAAATCAGGGTCTGATTCAAAATAAGTCATATTGACCAACAATTAATTGCTTCCAACCAATATCCAGGTGTACACCTCTCTTAAATACTGTAATGGTCTGAGCCTAGCTGTTGATGACTGTGCTCCCATGATGCTGTTCGGTCGATGTGTTATGTTGAATGTTAATGTTAACCATGCAAGTTACCAATGTTGTGCGTCCTGACTGTCGTGTTTATGTTTATAGTTGATTACAGTGTTCATAACCGGGTCTAACTAGTGTGTGTTGTAGATACAGCCTCACATAGATGTTTAGTTCTGGAGCATAAGGGCCAGGTCTGGCCCGGCATTATGGTTCGTGTGTTTTGGTGCGTAACCAATAAAGACCTTTCTAAAACAACTTTGCAAGATTGTTACAATACTATAAACATGAACAATGGCATGCCTGTTTGCAGCTTTCAGTGTGTGCTTGATGGAGATTCCTTTACCCTCTGCTTCTGATGTTTCTGTGAATGAGATGTTCCATAGTCAGGCATAGACTCAGCTCTGTGTGTTATTAGTCACCTGTAGCAACCCCCCCCTCTCAGTGCAGGCTGGTTTATAACAAGGTGAAGTGTGCGACTGCTGGGTGTCCAAGCCATACCAGACACAGGCAGTGTTATTTTTCACAATCATGCAGCTAGCGCATATCGTAACATTCCCCCATGTAGCCTCGCTCCTCTTGGGTGCTGCTCTCACGGCCTCGTTCGCCGGTGAGCGATCGCCTGCTTCTCATGTGTATCAGTGATGACACTCATGCATTTTTGAAGTGGTCACAATTGATGCTCCAAAGGCCCACACTAGGCCTGCAGCAGCCGGTGGAGGCGGGTGTCTTATGAGATAAAAGCCTCTTTGTGTCATGCCATGAATGTTTGATGGTGGTGTGTGGTGCTACTCTCGGCCAACGCCGCCCTGACAAAGTTAAATATAGTTCAGATTTCCTTTTACTTCCAGGAAGACGATTGTCTCCGTGGTGTTTTCTGGAGCGTATTTACAAGATCATGTACTTGAATGGGAAGCATGAAGTTGTGCTGAAATGTGCTGTTTGAAGTTTGCTCGCTGGTCGTTGTATAATAACGAACGCCCTCCTGTGATGTGTGTATTCCTACTGATGTGTAAAATAGTAATCAAATTAAGTGTGTGACTCAAACAATCCACAAAGGACAATTTCAATCACCAGATTAGATGAAGAAAGGCTCATCTTGTATCCTTTAGGGGCAAATCAGTTTAAATCGGATGGTTTTCTCTTAAGCTGCCACTGTTCCTCTCGATCCATAAAAATGTCAACACGAAACAAAAGAGAGTGAGAGAGAGAGAGAGAGAGAGAGACAGAGATTTCCATTTGTTCCGTCTTTGTTCTGTATATCTGTATTATTGCTTTTGCTGGTTCAATGTAATTTCTCTGCCACATTGTTTCAGTATAACTTAATCACTACCGTATGTCAGCTTGTGGACCTGATGAAGTGTGTGTGTGTGTGTGTGTGTGTTTGTGTATGTGTGTGTGTGTGTGTGTGTCTGTGTGTGTGTGTGGGTGTGTGTGTGTGTGTGTGTGTGTGTGTGTGTGTGTGTGTGTGTGTGTGTGATGTGCATTTCTAGGTTGTTATTGAAATGCTCGAGTGTTTTTCTTTTCACTGTTTGTCGCGGGAGAGTGAAATATTGCTGCACTGTAATATAGCCATTTCTGGATTAACTGGCTGTCTCTGAAGACCTGCCAGTCGGCATGGCGACAGGAAATTGTCTGCTGAGCTTCTCCTGTTGTCGGCTCTTCCTGGGAGCCTGGAACATACCACTTCTTTAAAAAAAGGGGGGTATGGTGACCCTGCCATCACTTTGACCTGCTTTTACGCAGCAGTTTCTCAATATGTTCTTGACCTGGTGCTCCGAAAAGCCGCTGGTTAGGCCCTGCTCAGGTTTGCAACCTCTGCTGATCCTTGTACTTTTCATATAGATAGATAGATAGATAGATAGATAGATAGATACTTTATTGATCCCCAGGGGAAATTCAAGGTCTCAGCAGCATACAGACAACACAAACACATTCTTTAACAGCAGAAAGAGTAATTAAAGTATATAATATAAAACACAACTAAGCAATAAGGACAGTAGAAGATAAAGAATATGCTAAATATACTAAAATACAAATTATACTAACACTTGATCTAAATCAATTCTAAAAACAGTATCCACATAGTGGTGATTAATCAATCAGAGGCGCTTGCAATGACTGAGGCAGGGACTGAGCCTGTGATTCTCTGTGCATAGTAAGGTAAGGTAAGGTGCTCTGTGTGAATGGTGTGTCATGGTGATAGTGCAATGGTGATAGTGGTCATGGTGATAGTGCAAATGAGTAAGTCCAACAGTGCAACAATGCAGAAATAAAGTAAAGTCTATATATCTATATATTTAACTATTTTAAGAAAAGGTATAAGTGTGGCCACAGTTCGGCTGGGGCATGGAGGGAGGGGTTATGCATATGTGCTAATATAGCACGCAAACAGTGAGGCAGAAAGACAGTGGTAAAAGTGGCTAGTGGACAGACAGTATCCAAACATGGAGGGGGTGAAGAGGCAGACAGACTAAGCAGAGAAGTCTATCTCTCCTCTTCCCTTAAGTGAAGCATTGAACAGTTCAATGGCCCTGGGGACAAATTACTTCCTCAGTCTGTCTGTTGTGCAAGGCAGTGAGCGAAGTCTCCAGCTGATCAGGCTCTTCTGCTGATCAGCTGATCAGGCTCTTCATTACATCACAGTACTGTTTTCTTTCAGTCGAAGCACTTCCATGTCATCTTTTGGAAATAGCCTGCAAGGTGTGTACACCATTTGACAAACCTTTCAACCAGCCTGTTGATAGAATGGATAATGATACACTCCTTGCACAATATATGCAAACGGTCACATCTTAAGCTCTTCAAAAACAAAAACAAACAAAAAAAAAAATGCGAGGTTACTTTCATAACCAAAACATTCCTTATACCTTATGACCAGTAGCACACACATTGTAAATGTACAATGCAAACATTTGAAAGCTGTAATTGGAATGTTCAGGTGTGTTCAGCTGTGTTCCGGTAAAGGGTGGTATTCTGATGAGATCAGACAGGTGGCCAGAGGGGAATATTCAGAGGGAGGCCAACCATGCTACAAGGTTAGAGTTCCTCTGATCATTTCATGAATGTTTGTTTCGCAAATGGCATCAGGGAGTGGCAGTGAGAAAAAGATAATTATGTTTCTTCCTGTGTGTGTGTGTGTGTGTGTGAGAGAGAGAGAGAGAGAGAGAGAGAGAGAGAGAGAGAGAGAGAGAATGTGTGTGTGTGTGTGTGTGTGTGTGTGTGTGTGTCCTCCTGCTATGGCATAGGAAACTGACAGAGAGTAAATCAGCTGAGAAGTTGGTAAGAGAAGTGAAGAAATACAATCAAGAAGAGCTAAAACAGTTCCGAGGTGGGATGTAACATTTCCATGACGGTGGTTCTTTCGGTCTTCTGAAGCAAATTATACAGATACTTTTAGTTATCACGGGGGCGTAAAAAGACCAAGCAGTGGACTGGTATTGTCAGTGTGATATGTTTTGACTGTATGAAATACCTGTGTAAATACTTACTCACTTGGCATGTTTTCTCTACACACTAACATGTCTTATGACCCATACACATTTACCATCACTACACATGTTCTTCGAGGGATGAATGCACTTTAATTTGGAATAAATTCTTGAAATCTTGAAAATCAATTCAATTGAAATGCAATACACACACAGTGGTCAAAAAAAGCAGCACAAAGTAAATATTTCATGATGCAGAATATATCATTCAGACTGAGATGTGGGGCTTGTTTTTAAGCCTGCGATGGGTGTTGTTTGATGTGATTTCTGATTGGCTGGGAGCAGAGCCAAGCCGTCATTCTCTGCTGTGCTCCAGGAGGCTGCACATGTCCCAGGAGCTGCTGCCTTCCCTCCAATACGCCACGTCCAACTGTGATTACTTTTGTTTACTGTGTGTGTGTGTGTGTGTGTGTGTGTGTGTTTGTGCATGTGTCTTTCTGTGTTGTGTGTTTGTGTATGTGTATGTTACTTTTGTACAGTGTGTGTGTGTGTGTGTGTGTCCGCGTGCACATGGGCATGTGTCTGTGTGTCTTTCTGTGTTCTGTGTGTGTGTGTGTTTGTGCATGTGTCTTTCTGTGTTGTGTGTTTGTGTATGTGTGTGTTACTTTTGTACAGTGTGTGTGTGTGTGTGTGTGTGTGTGTGTGTGTGTGTCCGCGTGCACATGGGCATGTGTCTGTGTGTCTTTCTGTGTTCTGTGTGTATGTGTGTGTGTGTGTGTGTGCGTGCATGTGCGCACATGTCTGTGCAACTCTTTATGTGTGTGTGTCTATGTATCTCTCTCTCACTCTCTGTGTGTGTGTGTGTGTGTGTGTTTGTGAGTGTGAGTGAGTGTGTGTGAGTGTGTGTTGGGGGTAGGATGGGGTGGTTGGTGAGGGGAAAAAGCGAAAACTTTGCCTCCAGTGTGAGTGATGGTGGTTGTGTTGGGTGGTGGGCTGTGGGTATGTGTGTGTGTGTGTGGGTATGTGTGTCTGTGTGTGTGTGTGTGTGTGTGTGTGTGTGTTTGGCTCCAGTGTGAGTGATGGGGGTTGGATTGTGTTGGGTGGTGGGCTGTGGGTATGTGTGTGTGTGCGTGTGGGTATGTGTGTCTGTGTGTGTGTGTGTGTGTGTGTGTGTGTTTGGCTCCAGTGTGAGTGATGGGGGTTGGGTTGTGTTGGGTGGGGGGGTTGTTATTGGAGAGATAAGTCATAGTTAATTTAGAGATGGCTGTCCTCTCTCACACTCCCACTATACCCCCCTGTTCCCTCACGCCATCACTTAGAGCCACATGAATCAGCTCCTGCATATAGACTGAGAGAGAGGGGAGTGTGTGTGTGCGTGCGTGCGCGCACGCGTGTGTATGTGTGTGTGTGTTTGTTTGTTTGTTTGTTTATGTATGGTGTGTGTGCATGAGTGAGTGTCTATATCTGTGTGTGTGTGGGTGTGTGTTTGCGCACAGGGAAGAACGGGATTGCAGAGGAGATGAGCAAACTTATGGAAAATGACACTGACAAATTGCTGCAGGGTCTTCAGAAACAGTCCCATTTGCCTGTGAGGGCGGCTCACCTCTCCTCTGCTTCCCTATCCTCCCCCCACACCCTCCCTCTCTTATACACACACAGGCGCGCTGTGGAGTTTTGTTTGGGGGTGATAATCTACGCTTTTTTTGACTGATACAATTACCGTAAGCAAATGTCCATTTCCACCCGAAGGGCAATTGCTGAATGTAATTCAATGTTAATCATGCACCAAGCAAAGAAAAAAAAAAAGCTCTCTGATACCAAATATTTCAGACATGTCTCAGCACTGTGGGAACATTAAAAACAAGATGGAGGTAGGCTACCGGTATATCCTCACAATTACTGTTTTGGAGCAAAATCAGCCCCGCTGTTAGGGTACAGTTTGAACGCTTGCTGGCCCGTATTGATTGACTCACCGCTCACCAATTACAGGGCAGCAATGACGGGGTCAGGAGGCCATCGTTCAGGCAGTGCTGAGCCAGGAGCCGGCCTGCGCCTTCCTCAGCTGACGCGTGATTACTGCCCTATCACTGCGGAGGACAGGGCACCAGAGATCACAATTAAAGATAAAGCGGAATCAAATTACCGGTCAAGATGGCAGAGAGGCACAGCAGTGACGACAAGCAATATCTTCTGCCAATTTTCTTTGGCGCGACTCATTCAATTTATAACTGTATTACAATAATTTCTCATGTGAAGGATGATATTATTATTGTCTCCCATCCACAGGGGATAAAATGATTATTGTCATGTAGAATATGTGATCCCTCCACTTAAAGCACATTAAACCAGAGCAGCTGCTCGCTTTTCTTAATGGAGGCTGTTAGCCCCGGCGAAATCTCCATTTTAGAGTTATGGCTGTGAGGAGGCCAGATTAATGCCTGGCCCAAGATGGCTGCCTCAACACACGAGCGGATGCTGCCTGACTGTGGCCCACATCTCTGCATGTGTAGGAGTCAGTGTGGACTCTATTTTCCATGTAGTCAGACTACAGTCTGGGATTCATTGTAGATTATATTAGATTAGAGATGAGATTTTTTAGGTTGAGGTTGTGTTGTCATTTGCCATTGTGAAAAAAAGCACATTTACCTCAAAAGGCAGAGCAAGGGACTGACCACACTAAAGCTATGGTGGACATTAGATACCGATGAACTACGGCTGCTGCTGCTACTTCTGCTACTATAGGAGTGTAGAATTCTGGGGTATTCTTACTGTATTCTGATGTGTTCATATGTTACTTCTGTGTGTAGTATACAACGGGGAGAGGTCCATACTGTTGTACATAACTGTGCCTTAGGCCTGTGTGTAAGCACCTGTAAAATATGTTTATAGTGGTTATCACCGCACTGTTTAATTTTTGTTACTACAATGACCATAATGCTTTATGTTTTTGCAATATGTTGATATGGAATTCGGTACAGACCAATCAGATTTGTTTGTTCTCTGTGTTTTTATTTGAATTTTATATCGTCCAATGATAATTTATAAATGTTTAATGCCCGCGAAATGGTGAGCTCTCTGAACATTCGAAAGCCTCAGGAGAGGAGCTGAGAGTTCAGTCCCAGTCAGAGTTCGGAGGAGCGAAGTCCTGTTTTTGATAGGCTACTCCATCAATGCCATTCTGGTGTGTAGTGCTATGCCCACTGCGAATCTGTATCTGTGTATCACGTTTTGTCGGAGGTCTCTGAGGTTCTGTCCACTGCTGTGTTGTGGCAGTGTTGACATTTAGAAGCTCGCGTTTTTTTTGGGCTGTTGGCAAGCTAAGGCAGACGGCTAGCTAGGGGGCAGATAGCTGCTGCCGCCTTAGCTAATTCACCTCTGGGACTTGCCTGATACTTGTCGGGACTCGTTTTCTTCCTCCGGTGCTGGGCCCATTACGGACATCTCCTGCCGCTACACTGCTGACGTCGAGGATCCTTGTTTGAGGTCGCATCTCACTGCTGCTAGCCAACGATGCAGGGGCGCATTCTGTTCTCTGGTGCTGGGCCCACCAGAGAGCCACCATTGGCTGCGACTGCTAACGGCTAGCTTTGAGGACGACTGAGCGGTAACCAACCCCAAGGTCGGCTGCGAGCTGATTCGGCAGGTCAGGACGGTGGATCGTCAGTAACTTGAACCCACACCTACACTGACACACACACACACGTTCTCTCGTTCTCGTTTGGATCACCGGCGAGTTGGAGGGCCGTTCAGCGGTTGCTGTCCTGCCTGCAGCTCATAGAGCTGCCTCTTGTGCAAAGCGAGTAGGTAGCTGTGTTTGTCTTGTTTAAGTTATTAGCTTCTACTGTTTGTTGTGCAGCTCTTAACATGGACCTTAGTCAGGCTGTTGAGTGGAGCCGTGAGCAGAATGTTGATTTGTCTCATGCTGTTATTCTTAGCCGAGTGCCAATGGAGGCTACTGATGACGTGGTTAACCGTGTGCTTGGTACAGTCAAGGTTCTAGGTCGGACTCGCATACTTAGTCACCGTGGCAATAAGACAGGTAGGCACCTGTACATTTTAGTGGAGACGTCTGCTGAGTTGGATCAGAGCTCTGTCCCTCCTGAAGTGGGAATTGTAGGTGAGGCAGGTCTGTGGGCCATTAATGTGGTGAGTAGCTTGCTGTCTGCTAGTCCTGTTCCTAAAGAGGATGATTTTGAAGCCAAGTTGTTGGCATTGTTACAGAAGGAGGGTAAGTCAATGGCTGATGTACAGGCGGCTGTTCTGGGTCTTCAGCCTCCTAAACCTGACATTAGTGTTGACTTAGTCACTGCTATAGGCAAGCTGGTTGACCGCTGTAGCCAGGCATCTGTTGAAGTGCCTAGCTATATGAAATTGAGAGTTTTCTCTGGTTTACGACCTTGAAAGTCAGTAGTCCGTCTGCTACTGCTACTGATTACTTAGCTGCTCTTGACACTGCTTATTGGTCCCCTGAGAGTGGCGTCGATCTTATGACCTCATTTCGCCATGCTTTCCAGGAAGATGGAGAGAAACTTTCAGCTTACTTGTACCGCCTGGACAAGCTTCTCCATCGTGCTCTCTCGAGGGGAGGCATTGATGCTGTGGACTTGAATCATGCTCGCATTGAACAACTATTCAAAGGTGCGCTCACCAATGATGTAGTGGCTCTGCGCATGCGGGGGACATACAACTTGAGAGATCCACCTTCCTTTTCTCAGCTGATGCGAGCAGTGAGAGAGGAGGAGCACTGGGTAGGAGCGAGAGAGAGTGCAAAGGTTCCTGTGACTGCCACTGCTATTGATCCCCGGGTCCCTGTGACTGCTGCTGTCGCTGTCCCTCAAGTGTCTTTGACTCCGGTGACGTCTGAGGTGGATAGCTTGAGGAAAGAGGTTAAGGAGTTGACGTCTCTAGTGACTCAACTTTTAACCGCTGTCCCAGTCACTCCTAGCACTACGCCAGTCACGAAAAATGAGCCAGAGTACTTTCACGGCTGTTTCCCTGAGGGTTGTTTCCTCGAGCCAGCCAAAGCCTGCTGCATTTTCTCCCTTGCCTGGCATCTTTTGCTATAAGTGTGGGGTTGATGGCCACACCAAGCGAGAGTGCACAAGTTGCCTTAGAGAACCTTAGGTTGGTTAATCAGAAACTACTTAAAAGGACACAGCAGCAGGAAAACTCCCCCGGAGCTCAGTGAAGGAACGGCACAGAGCTCCATCACACAAAACACGTTCCGCTCATTGTTCACTTCCAATCAAAATCAGCCAATCACAACTGCCATCTGGGTTAGTGGGGCCCTCGGCTGAGGTGCCCGTGCAGATACAGGGTGTTTATTCCAAAGCTTTGCTCGGTAGTGGTTCTCAGGTCACCATCTTTTATCGTAGCTTTTACAATACCTATTTGAAGCACCTGCCACTGCAGTCAGTGGAAAATCTTGAAATATGGGGTTTGAGCTCTCATCGATACCCATATGATGGATGTTTACCTCTCAGGCTCGAGTTCACTGAAGCAGTTACTGGTGTGCCTCAAGTAGTGGACACTCTGGCTCTTGTGTGTCCTGACCCTCAGACGAACGAGGGAATAGCCATTTTGGTTGGCACGAACACTTACTTGGTGAGGAAGCTGTTCCATTCTTGTCGCGAACAGGCCGGAGATGGGTTTCTTAACACGCTGACCATACACCCTGTGATGAAAGAGGTTTTTGAGTCCCTTAAGCACACAGGTGTTTCACAGGAAGGTGTAGAAAAGCATGGCACAGTGTGGTTCACAAGAGCTAAACCTGTTGTTTTAAGGCCTGGACAGGAGCTGCAGCTCTCAGGACTGCCCAAGTTTCCTGGTGAGATCCATGACTCTTTAGTCCTTGTAGACCAGCCTGTTAGTGCTGATGGCGCATCAGCCCCTGAGCTCGAGGTTAGGCCTGAAGTCCATCCAGTCTCTGCTGTGTTGGGCCGTCGTATCACGGTAAATGTGAGGAATGTTTCTTCAAATGAGGTTCTTGTGAAGAGAGGTAGTCCTCTGGCTCACATTTTTCCTGTCACAGTCATTTTCCTGTTTCCTGTGCCACAGATTCCAGCCACCACCTCTAAGAATATCAGTGAACTCTCTTCTGCTTTTTTTGACTTTGGCTCTTCTTCCATGCCAGAGGTGGCAAAGCAGCGCCTCTGTGAGAAAATGCTGCAGAGGAAGGAAGTGTTTTCTTGTAGTGAGTGGGATGTAGGCTGCTCGAGAAGCACCCAGCATGAGATCCGCTTGAACGATTCACGGCCTTTTCGGGAGCGATCTCAGCGTTTAGCTCCAGCTGATCTGGAAGATGTGCGTCAGCATTTGTTGGAGCTCCAGAAACATGGCATCATTTCAGAGTCTCGGAGTCCATATGCCTCGCCCATTGTAGTGGTGCGTAAGAAGTCCGGCAAGGTCAGGATGTGTGTTGACTATAGAACGCTTAACCAGCGAACCATCCCTGACCAGTACACTGTTCCCAGAATCGAGGATGCCCTCCATTGCCTCTCTGGCAGTAAGTGGTTCTCAGCGTTGGACTTGAGAAGTGGCTACTATCAGATTCCCATGAGTGAGGCAGATAATGAGAAGACTGCCTTTATTTGTCCTTTAGGCTTCTATCAATTTGAGCGCATGCCTCAGGGAATCTGTGGTGCCCCTGCCACATTCCAGAGAGTTATGGAGCGGACTGTTGGGAACATGAACTTTCTGGAAGTTCTTGTGTACTTGGACGATCTGATCGTGTTTGGTCACACTTTAGAGGAACATGAGGAACGGCTCCTTAAGGTTCTGGACAGGTTGAGGGATGAAGGTCTTAAACTTTCTTTCGATAAGTGTCAGTTTGGGAGGACGTCTGTGAACTATGTTGGGCACATAGTTTCACAGGACGGTATAGCCACTGACCCCTCCAAGATACAAGCTGTCGTGTCTTGGCCTCGACCACAGACCATCACTGAGCTCCGGTCATTTTTGGGTTTCTGCGGCTATTATCGCAGGTTTGTGAAGGGTTTTTCAACTTTGTGCCATGCACTAACAGATCTGCTGCATGGCTGTCCGTCTGGCAAAAAGAAAAATGTTAGTTCACAGGCGGCCGATCCAAAACTGTCGTTCCGGCCCTCTGAGCCCTTTGGTCCCAGATGGGGTGACCAGTGTGAGTCTGCGTTTCAGGAGCTTAAGTCAAGGTTAACTCAGGCACCAGTGTTAGCGTTTGCAGACCCCCAAAAGCCGTATGTTTTGCGTGTGGATGCAAGCTTGGACGGTCTGGGGGGTGTTCTGTACCAGGAGCATGTTGATGGGTTGCTTCCTGTGGCGTTCATCAGTCGCAGTCTTTCCCCTTCAGAGAAGAATTACCCTGCTCACAAGCTGGAGTTTTTAGCTTTGAAGTGGGCTATAGTGGATTGGCTGCATGACTACCTTTATGGGGCCGCCTTTAAAGTCAGGACGGACAACAACCCTCTGACTTACATAACTAAGTCTGCCAAATTGGATGCCACTGGTCATCGCTGGTTGTCGGCATTGTCCACTTACGACTTCAGCTTGAAGTACAGGCCTGGGCGGAGGAATACGGATGCTGATGCACTGTTGCGACGCCCTCACATCAGTCTGTCCCCTGATGATGAGTGGCAAGAGATTCCGGCCCCTGGGGTGCGAGCTATTTGTCAGGTCGTGGCCACGCAGAGAACTGGTTGCCCTTCTTCCCACGTGTGGCTGATCAGATTTGCAGTCATGAGTCAGCCGTTCCCAAGGCGTACTGTCATGTATCTGCCGTAGCATCTGATGAGCTGCCCACATTCAGTTCTGGTGAGCTTCAAGAAGCCCAGAAAGGTGATCCTGTTATAGGAGAGGTTCGGCATGCTGTAAGACAAAAGACACCTGTCAGTAGCATTCAGACGAGACACCCCGATTTGAAAATCTGGAAAAGGGAGTGGCCAAAGTTGTCCATTGATGGAGGGCTACTATATAGGACCGTGAAGCAGGCCGACCAGTGTGTGAGGCAGTTGGTATTGCCTAAGCAGTTTCATAGGCTTGTTTTTAAGTCTCTGCATGATGATATTGGACATTTGGGGTTCGATAAGTCATATAGCTTGGTTCGTGATCAGTTTTACTGGCCTCGTATGAAGACTGATGCAGAGAAATACTGTAAGACGTGTGATCAAGCGGAAAACGTTGCCTCAGCGGGCTGCTCCTCTTTCTCACATCCAGAGTTCAGGGCCCATGGATCTGGTGTGTATCGACTTCCTTTCGATTGAGCCTGACTCTCGGAATGTTGGTAATGTGTTGGTCATTACAGACCACTTTACGAGATATGCTCAAGCTTTTCCTACCAGGGACCAGACAGCTGCCACTGTTGCAAAGACTCTGTGGGAAAAATACTTCATTCATTATGGGCTGCCTGCCCGTATTTACTCCGACCAGGGTAGGGATTTTGAAAGTCGGTTGGTGAAAGAGATGCTGACCATTTTGGGGGTGAAGAAGTCACGTACGTCCCCGTACCATCCTCAGGGGGATCCCCAGCCTGAGAGGTTCAATAGAACCTTGTTAGATATGTTAGGCACTTTGGAGTCCCACCAGAAGTCAAAATGGAGTCAGCACATAGCGCATCTGGTTCATGCTTATAATTGCACTCCAAATGAGACTACTGGGTATTCGCCCTATTTTCTGATGTTTGGTCGGGAAGCATGGCTCCCTGTTGATGTTTGTTTTGGTGTGGCAATGGATAACCGGTCGTCCTCCTCACATTTGCAATATGTGGCAAAGATGAAGCAGGAGCTACAAGCTGCTTATCAGTTAGCTCAGGCATCTGCTGACAAGCTGAATCATAGTAACAAGGTGCGCTATGATCAGAAGGTCCGGTATCACCGCCTCGTTCCCGGGGATCGGGTGTTGATTCGGAACCTTGGTTTGAAAGGGAAGCAGAAGTTGGCAGATAGGTGGAGTTCTTGTCCATATGTAGTGGACAGTCAGCTTTCTGACCTCCCTGTGTACAGGTTGAGGCCCGTGGATGGTAAAGGAACCATCAAGGTGATGCACCGCAACCACATTTTGCCTTTGGGACAGGAGGTGAGATTGGGCCCCGTGGCTGATACTTCTCCAGCTCCGTGCCCAAGAGCTGTGAGGCATGGAAGGGTTAAGGAGAATCGTAGGGTTGGTGTCTCTGAAGTGTTGCCTACCGAAGATCTTAGACAACTTAGCTCTTCTGATTCAGATTCGGAATATGGCTGTTTTACTGAGGATGCAGTGGAAAACGCTCCTCTGAGTGCTAGCACAAAGGTCCGTCAGCCTATACCAGAGTCCACTGCACCGTGTGTCTCCACCCCACTTAGAGGCCCTAGGTTAGTGCACACACCTAATGATTTAGTCGCATCTCCCCTCAACACTGCACTCCTCATCTCTCCATACAGGTCCCTTGACGTAATAGAAGACGTAGCAGCTGCAGGCCAGGATGGTAGCTGTCCTGATGATCCTGTAACTACCTCTGCAGCTCCCTCAGAGTCAGTGCGTGCCCCTTGTAGTGCGTAGGTCACATAGGGAAAGGAGGCCTACTGATCATTTGACTTATGGCAAACTGGGAGTGCAGAGCAAGCACACGCTAGTAGCATCATGTCTAGCATCAGAGCAGTCTTATGCCTGGTGGTGTTCTCCACAGGCTCTTTGTAGTACAGGTGCACACAGGCCATTTCTTATGCCGTACAAGAATGCCATCGCACCCATAGCTGGTTTTTAAACTAGTTTATTTGTTCTTTGATTTTGTTTATTAATTTGTTTGTTTGTTTATTACCTTTGTTTTCCTTTTCACCTTATACTGTATGTGTCCCAGCATGGGGGCATGCTGTTTGTTTGGTGGGGGGAGAGTGTAAGCACCTGTAAAATATGTTTATAGTGGTTATCACCGCACTATTTAATTTTTGTTACTACAATGACCATAATGCTTTATGTTTTTGCAATATGTTGATATGGAATTCGGTACAGACTAATCAGATTTGTTTGTTCTCTGTGTTTATATTTGAATTTTATATCGTCCAATGATAATTTATAAATGTTTAATGCCCGCGAAATGGTGAGCTCTCTGAACATTCGAACGCCTCAGGAGAGGAGTTGAGAGTTCAGTCCCAGTCAGAGTTCGGAGGAGCGAAGTCCTGTTTTTGATAGGCTACTCCATCAATGCCATTCTGGTGTGTAGTGCTATGCCCACTGCGAATCTGTATCTGTGTATCACGTTTTGTCGGCGGTCTCAGGATCACTGTTATTCTGTCCACTGCTGTGTTGCGGCAGTGTTGACATTTAGAAGCTTGCGTTTTTTTTGGGCTGTTGGCAAGCTAAGGCAGAGGGCTAGCTAGGGGGCAGATAGCTGCTGCCGCCTTAGCTAATTCACCTCTGGGACTTGCCTGATACTTGTCGGGACTCGTTTTCTTCCTCCGATGCTGGGCCCACCGGAGGTCGACAACCATCACGGACATCTCCTGCCGCTACACTGCTGACGTCGAGGATCCTTGTTTGAGGTCGCATCTCACTGCCGCTAGCCAACGCTGCAGGGGCGCATTCTGTTCTCTGGTGCTGGGCCCACCAGAGAGCCACCACTGGCTGCGACTGCTAACGGCTAGCTTTGAGGACGACTGAGCGGTAACCAACCCCAGGGTCGGCTGCGAGCTGATTCGGCAGGTCAGGACGGTGGATCGTCAGTAACTTGAACCCACACCTACACTGACACACACACACACGTTCTCTCGTTCTCGTTTGGATCACCGGCGAGTTGGAGGGCCGTTCAGCGGTTGCTGTCCTGCCTGCAGCTCATAGAGCTGCCACTTGTGCACCACCGAGCTCCAACGGCCAGCGAAAGGGGGGTTGGGGCTATCTTTATTTTAATAAGTATGGGGTTAAAACTATATTAACGTGATTATTCTTGTGAATATATGGTATGTTGTTTGTAATGTATCGCTGACTGTTTGTTTCTTTCCACACTGGTGTCTGTTTAGCTTAAGCTAACATAGCATTATATGTTAATCTTTAACATTACCATTCGTTAACGTTCGGTTTTATCCTAACGTTACCCTTGAGTGAATTGTTCGCTCCCTGACATTTGTCAGCTTTTGGGTTGTCACGTTCACGACGTGGCTATTATCAAATAAATATTTAATTATTATATTTCTTTATATCCAGGGTGTATTGGCAATTCATTTAACTACATTCACTAGTCTGATTATTATTTTCACATTGTTATTTAAATTCTGTAGAAGTGCATAATACACTAGCCTAAGGTAAGTGTAGTATTTTTACAGTGGAGGCACCGCGCTACTAAATTTGTATTTATAATTATTCATATTCATATTTACCATTTATAATCCTACTACACAGCTATACATTTATATTTATGGTATCAGGAATCTCAGCCAATTCACTAGTCCACCGCTGAGAATTCAGGATCCTGTCGCGCCATTATTTAGTGTAACTAAGTTAAGCTTTACTGTGCTGAGTGTGCACACCCGTTAAAAAGGGGTTACATGTGTACCAGCAGGAAGGTCATACAGCCGAATGTTTAGGAACATCCGAGGAACATCAGTGATAACATGGGCCGAGGGAGACAGCATGTCTGCCTCTTCGGGCTAGTATCTCCTTCTGGCCAGGGCCAGGTTTTGTACACTGGTTGGCACCTGCCACATTGGCATGATTGAAGTTTGTGTGTTCTGTTATAACAGGCTTTGTCTTAGGTTTTGACTCGGAGACGGATCGAGGAAGCGACCCGAGGAGCATCTTCTGTCGGAAGGCTCAGCAACCGCTTCTAATAACAACCACAACTATTAGACTCTGCACAGTTTTACTGTTTGAGACTTAGCCTGTGTGCTGTTATTCATTATTGTACCATCTACAATAAATCATCATCTAATCGCTGATCCTGATCCTGCCGTCAAGCTTTATTGACCATCTTCAATACAGACATTAGAACTAAAACACAACGCAACAACCAGAGAATCCAACAGGAGTTATACAATACTACAGACCTATTTATATAGCCATTCATTCAAATACTTATAAAAGCTATACACCTGTGTCTAATAAATGCTATTTTATGGGGAAAAAAATGGAAATGCAACTGCAGGTGACACAAAACCTCTCTATTCCTCGGTCACCTCCTCTGTGTCTGTCTCTCTCTCTCCTCTTCCCTTCCTCTCCCTCCCTCCTTCTTCGAATGTGAGGTGAGAGTGAGTGAGTCACGGTGGGCTCTGAGGAGTGTGTCAAGAGTGGCCCGTCCAGCCAAGCCGTCGAACACACTTCCTGCCTCCTCAGTCTCCAGGCGCCACTAACGAACGCAATTACGAGGAGGCTTCAGGAGGGGTGACTTCATGACCGCTGGTCAGAGCCTCCTGCCCTGGACCCTGCTCTCATTATCTCGTCGGTCAGAGGCATCTCATAATGAACGGCTCGGTCAGGGAACGAAAAAAGAAGAAAAGAAAAAAAACGCTCCTCCATCAATGTCAGGAGGAGGGAGTTTGAGGGTGGAATGAAGTTCTGTTTTGTGTCTAGCAATAAGCGCTTTAAGATCAATGTTGGTTTTTGTGTCGTTTGGTTTTCTTCTTTGAGATTGATTTTATCTCCAGATTGCAGATTTCTTTTAATAGCTACGTCTCCTGTGTCCTTCACAATGTGTCCCTGGAGTGTTATGGTGTTATGGGAGGCGTGTGTGGAAATGAGAACAGAAGTGCTTCAGAAAGGCACCGAGAAATCAGCAGTATTATCCCAATTATACTCTCTCCACATGCAAACACACCACACACACAGACAATGCCTCTCTCTCCCTCTCACACACATACACCGAAATAAAGAGACAAACTCACTAACACACACACACACACATGCATCTCTTGCACTAATGGCCTGAGGTCAGACCGTAGCAGGATGGTTTTTCAGCGCTTGACCCCTCAGGGCAGTACCTGATGGTCTGCTGTTTTGCTTCTCCCGTAATAGTGCAATGTTATTGGACCCGGAGGAAACGTGTGTGTCCGTCTCCATTTGCACCGATTTAATTCAAAGTCAACTGCTGGCGATGTATTTTTGTTTGGATGTATTTTTGTTTGGATGTATTTTTGTTTGTCTCTCTTTTCTCTTCCGCTGCTTTTCTTTTACTTTTTGTTGTTTTTATGTTGTGTGGGAGACTTTTAACGAGTTCCCTCCGCCGTCTCCTACTCACGGCAGTCAGGAGCTGACCTCCGCGCGCATGCACTGCACGTGGCCGCCGTCGACACCAAGAAAAAAAAAAAAAAGTGTGTGTCACTCCTCGAAAAAATTGTCAAGGTGCACGTCGCCACCGGTCAGCTGCACCTTGTCTTGTGCATGACCTTGAGACTGGAGGGACGAAAGGACCGCCTTAATCCTGTACAGTTAGCCGCCGCGCTTTGCCAATCAAACTGGCTAATCGACACACTTTGCAATGTAATGAACAGCCCATTCACCTTGTAATTAAATCACTCAAAGCAGGGCCTTTAATGGCTGCAGGGTCCGCCACTCATTCATTATTCACTGTTTGTTCATGTGCAAATAATGTAACTCCAAAGAGTTGCTGTGAACTTGTTGTTTGTGCAAATCCCCTCCCACTCCCAATCTCACTCTCCGCTATTATGTAAGATTAATTACCTTAGTATAATGGGCCCCAATATTGGGTGGTGGTAATTAAAAGATAATGATTAGCCCCTTTGAGTGTTACAGACACAGAGGCAGGAACACGTTTGTGATATTCAGCGTGTTCAATAAAAGATTAGGCCTTGTGTGCTGAAGGGAGGACTTTTGTGCTGATGCACGGGGCCAGTCTCCTGTTCTCTCTTTCGCTGGCGTTCTCTCGCTATCTCACTTTTTCTCTCTCACTTACTTACTATTTCTCTCTCTCTGTGCATCTGTTTTACTCTAGCCTATTATTTTATTCTCTTCCCCCTTTTATTCTCTCTTGTCCTTTGTTTAGAGTTTTTTTTTCCCTTTCTCATCCCCTCACTCATTCTTTCTCCCTCCCTTCCTATTTCTCTCTCTCTCTCTCTCTCTCCCTCTCTCTCTCTAGTCATTGTGTGCTGGGCTGCTGGAGCATTCCCCACAGATCACCTATGTTCCATCAGATGAGCATCACATTAGTACAAATGGCAAAGATAGCAAAGAAACACAGCTGGCCAATGTCTCTCTCTCTCTCTCACACACACACACACACACACTCTCTCTCTGTAATACACACACACACACACTCTCTGTAATACAAACACACACACACACTCTGTAATACACACACACACACACTGTAGCAGGGGAAAGAGTGGTAAGGGGGATGAGGGGAGATGGAAAAAAACAAAAGACAAATGATGGAAGAATCTGATCGTTTAATCCCCCCCCCCATCCCCAATACCCGTCCTCCTCTCTTTGTCCCTGTGGAGTGCAGCAGCTGCTGGAGCTGATTACCAGGAATCCAGTGTGTTCCTCTGGCCCTGGGGAAGAGAGAAGACCAACAACGCAGCCCCCCACAACCCCACCTCAATCTTCTCTCCTCCTACCTACAACCACCCCCATCCCCTAAACAAATATTAACCCCTCCAGAGCAAGGGAAGAGGAAGACCTAGCCTAGAGAAAGTGTGGCTGATGTGGTCAGTTCCGCATCTGTGGCATGGGTACTGATAATTGGGGTCCATCTCTGCATCTCTGTGTCATGCAGTGTTTTCGCAGCACGTAAATTAACTGTGACAGGTAATCGGCGGGGCCGCGGGAACAAACCTCTCCGTGGCTGCACTGGGCTTTAGTGGCCGCAAATTTATGCCACAGTTTGACCAGTGATAATTGGTCACTTTACACCAACCATAATGGCCCAAATGAAAAGTGACAGTGTGCTAGTGAGGACTGGATCTGACGGTGCCAGGCCGGGGGTGGGCCAGTGCTGGCCCAGCTGTGGCCCAGAGTCGTCTGTAGTCCGGATGCTGAGTAATACAGGGCTGGGTCCTGCTGCTCGTGCATTTGCATGCTGATGAGAGAGAGCCCAGCGCTTTTTAACATTCATGTGCAAAGTGTTAAAGGTGACGAGAGTGCTCTGCATGGGAGCTGAGATATGATGCACACACACACACACACACCACACATACATACATGCCATACACACACACACAAACATGCATACACCATACATACACATACAATCACACACAAACACACATGCACCCATACATCACACACACACACACACACACACCACTTTTGCTTAAGGCTGAGAACTGTGATGGTCACTGAACTGGGTCAAAGGGCAGCGAGCCTGAGGGGTGTTTCCTGAAAGCAGGCAGTGGGCACAAAGGTGTTTGCACACTGTCCAGACAATGACAACAAACCACAACATTCTGAAGTTACCCAGACATCATCCAAAGAAAAACAATATTCTAAAGTTGTCCAGACAATGACTGTGTCTCAAATCGCGTACTTCTGCACTTACAATACCTAATTTGAGTGCATGAGGGTGTTCACACTGAAAATTCCAACGACACGAAGGGCGCTGCAAGTTCCCGGATGGTGCACTCATAACGGTCAAAAAGCTGAGTGTGCAACGCTGGACACTTTTCGCCCTTAACGGACGCCATCTTGGCCAAATAGCGGAAGGGGAGGGAGCGTTTTCAAACTCGTGGTAATCGCGGTTGAGAAAGCTGAAGCAGCAGCAGTGGAAAACAGACTTTACGGAGGTACAAGCAAGTTATAACATAAACAGTTCATGTTTTGACACAGTATGACCATGTCACTGTCGAATTGAGGACGCCAATAAAGTTATATTAAAATGTTTGCGATCGTCATTTCCGTGAAGTGCACGGAGTTAGTGTTTGATATGAGACAATACTATTTTGTTAAAATGTGCGCACTCCGCCAGTAAGCACACAGTGCACATAGTGTACTACACAAAAGTGTACTCACATAAGTACACCAATTGAGACAGACTCAATGTCTAACAATCCCAACATTCTAAAGTTACCCAGACAACGTCCCACAAACCCCAGCATTTTAAAGTTTTTGTCCTAGTTTGTAGATTATGCAGACAAAGTCAGCGCTGCCACCGCTGACTTAAAGGCACCAAATCCTAAACCTAACCCCAACCTAATCATTCCCACCCTATAAGCAACACCTTCCCCTTACCTAACCTTAACCCATCCTTAACCCTAGTGCCTTCCAGGCAGTGCTGCCTTGAAGACAACGTTGGGGGCATTAAATACCAAGAAACTGTCGTGCCCACTCCTAGCCAAGTGGTTACGACACTTTCATCACAAGACAAGCTGGGTTGGGGAGGGGAGTTTGGGATTGCTCCCTTACGTGATGCGTGTGTGGTTCACACACTGCACATGTGTTTTCCCAGAATGCTTTGGGGTCCCTAAGGAAAGCGTGGTACAGATAGTAAAGTGAGACCGCCGCCTCGGGGAGCTTGTTACAACATCAGAACAGCAATGCACCAATGACCCGCTTACCGAGCACGCCATGCAGATGCATTTCAAATGAGTCTGTCCTCATTGGGTGTGTGGTGAGTGAGCGTGTGTGAGTGTGTGTGTGCCAGTGTAGAGCAGTGTAAATCAGGGAGAAAATCAGTATTTGTACATTTCTCCAGTGTCTGATTGATTTTAAAAAAAAATGTAAACATAATCCCCCAGAATTATGGTTCTACACAGTGTACTACAGCAAAGTACTGCATAAGGTTGCATAATAGAGTGATCTGGCAAGAGATGCTCTCTGATCTGAGAGATCAGTTAAGTTACACTTAAATAATCAAGTCACAGCAGCACACCAGCATTCAAATCACAGAGACAATATTCAACTACATATATTAAGTAGAATGCATTACAGTTTTTGCCTATTGCTTTCACACTTTTTGCAGAATTTGGCTCATTATGTCAAAACTCTACACACAGCCAAATAAGACATTGGACTTGAGCTTGGAGATAAACAATGCACATCTATGCCAAAAAGAAACACTGCAATCAAAACTCAACAATCCTTTCTAAACATTTTATAAACATTCAGTAATTATTGCAAAAAAACCATACACATATGCACCATTTGAATTACAGTCAGACAGCAGATGGAACTGTAAGACCCAGAAAAATGCAGCACACATTCATAACATTCATACTAGTAATAAATAAGATTTAATGGCTGCAAAGGTGTCCCTATATACGGACGAGGTGAGGGAGTTCGTTAATTCTGAAAATTGGGACCCCTCGAGGCCTGTTATCCTGCTGATATGCCAGTGGCTGTTTGCCACTCATGTATGTAGGCAATAGGCATGCATTTATAGCGCACAAACGACTCATGGGGTTCAGTTTAAATGCTGACCTGTTAAACTGACCTGTTCAGTCTGTTGTTGTTTATATAGTTACAAATTTGAAAAGAGCATTGAAATGGAACAGTGATTATTATTATTATTATTATTTACCAGATCTACTTTATAGGTTTCCTGATACAGGATTAATAGCCCCCCCCCCCCCCCTTCACACAATCAGAAAATAGTATTTCTTGGCTCTGGGAGATAAAAACATACTTTCCAAACCCGGCTGGCCAGAGATTGAAATACATTTTCCATACACAGAGGAACAAGGTATGTTCATGTGTCTATTTTTGTTACATATCATGGTCATATCATGACCAGTTCCATTTATGCTATCTTTGCAAAGAACTTCTATGGCTAAAACAGATGTTGTGTGGTGTAGTCTATGTGATATGCAGGACTATCTCAGTATACCCACTTAAAATAGACAAGAATACGTATTAACATTTGGGGTTGATCACAGTATACCTACTACAGCTAACTAGACTACACCACTGTGCGGGCCTCTTATTTTTAATTCCCAATACAGTACGTTGTTCTCAAAGGTCAGGAGTGGGTTAATTATCGTCCGCAGCTGCATGCCGCTCCTCTGCAGTCCCATGTGGCCTTCGATTGCTGCATCTCCCGAGGTTACAGTAGGAGTCTCCGAGTCTATAAATGTCCTACAATCCCGTTGGTGATATTGAGCTCAGGGAAAGCTTTATCACACAAGCATTCATCAATTCCTGGGGCTGACGGCCTCAACTGATATTGAATGGATCTCTGAACAGCAAGGACACGGAGAAGACACTGCCAGGAGAACACCTCCAAGTAGAAGTGTCTCTGACTAAAGACTCTATGCCGAGGAGGGGTTCCTGGAACAGGCTGGTGAGGAATATCCGCTTTGTGTCAGGCGCAACTCTGCAGGTGTTTTCAAAGGACTGTAGGACCATCATGCCAAACAAAGCTATCAAAGAAACACCAGTCTTGGCCTCAGACGCTGCCCATATCTGACACTGGCCTCTGGTTTCCCTCACTGTGGTATCCTGCACTACAGTGTGGTGCTTAGACATACTGTACAGTATTGGCTACCCCCTTAGTGCTAAATGGGTACCCAGTACATAAAAAATTGAGGAAAAGGGTCATTTTTACATTGTGCTATTTTAACACATTTCAAAGAGAAGCATAACTACATTGGGGATTAGTGTGAGATCCAGATATCTCTACATGCCTTCCGTACATCAACAGCCTACTGGCTTTGGTTTCCAACCATTAACCTTTTGGGAACGTTGAACAAGAGGAAGATGGCTGTGACGAGCTATGGTGATTGTGGTGTCCATAACGAAAAGAGGAAGTAAAACACAGGGGGCACGTCTAAGTGGCTACTAAAACAGATGAAAAAAGGCTTCATGCTGCAACGTTACATGGTGCAATACTTGGCGTTCTGGGAACACATTGGCAATGTCAGCGGCCCAGTCTCCATATTGTAAGACAGTGTAGCATCAAAAACCTTTATTTTATGTAAAACAATAACTACACTGTGTTGCTTTAAAGCTGTGTACACATTTCCCACACAATTTGCTTGTCGTCTTTCACTTGAAAAGTTACAATCATTTAAACTGTGTCACACAACGGTTTTCCTCTTGACACTGAATTGCATTAGCACTGATGGTCTCTTGACGTTAGTCACCTACAGTCTGAAGGGGGGTTTAGGGTTATATTGCACACGTTTTACACAGCACAAAGTACACTAGTACATCACAGTAATTTAGACTTAAAACCAGGTTACACAAACACACATAGCCGGAGTGCATGGCTGACATACAGTGTGACACTGAGTAACTTGCAATCATTAGCGGCGCTACCACAGCATTCGGTGTGAAATGAGTTAAAGTGTGTGGGTGGGGTGTTACATGATGGATTACCCCCCTGCCCCCAGTGGTCCCTGGCCCCACGCCTCCAGATATATGACATTTACACGAAAGGCCACAGTCATTTACACAGGCCGAGTGCTAGCCAAGCCTCTGGAGTTCCAACTCCATGTTTGCACAGCGTTGGACTGTGTTTGCAGCTTATCTGTCTGGTAGACAAGAATTCTTTCGGATCATGAGCATATTGTAAAAACTTTATCGTTTTTGTGAATTGAATCACTTCATTTCTGGATGTTAATAATTAATGTGAAGGACCACTCAGTATAAATATTCAGATGTTAATTTCCATTTCTTGTTGAGTAGTTTACAGTTTAAATGTCTGAAAACGGGCCATTGTAGAACAGGTCTTTGTGTGTTTGTAGATACACTGCTAAGTACATTCCAACACACTAGCTGAGTTTCCATCCAACTTAATGCACATTTGGACCATTTGAATAAGACATCCTGACTGGAGACTGAATGTGCATTCAATGGACCTTTCCACTTTTGAGCGGTTGTTCCTGCCCCCTTACTGTTGCTAAGGTCCTACAAGCTTTTGCTTATTACCAAATATGGGGGGCGGTGGTAGTGTAGTGGTTAAGGAACTGGGCTAGCGTGCAGTAGCCTGAAAGTTGTCGGTTCAATTCCCGGCTTCCACCGTTGTGCCCTTGAGCAAGGCACTTAACCCCAAGTTGCTCCGGGGACAATGTAATCCCTTGTAGTATAGTTGACATATGTAAGTCGCTTTGGCTAAAAATGCGTCAGCCAAATACAAGGATACAAGGATACAAGGAAGTTTATTGTCACATGCATATAGTTACTGGAAGTAAGAAATGCAGTGAAATTATGTCTGGTGTCAGCCTATTTGTGCATTAATGGGGGGGGGGGGTAAAAAGTGCAGTAGAAGAGGGGTTTAGTAGATTAAGTGTATTTAGTAGTAGTACATTACATTACATTACATTTGTACTACATTTAGTAGTACAAATGTAATGTAATGTAATGTAAAATAATCTTGAAACTATGCAACCTCTTTGTACATGAACTGCCCAATACTGTATATAGCTGTTTATATCAGAGCCATGTCTTCAGGCCCCCAGTGAAATGTATTGCAATTCCAGTAACGTTCAAGGACGGATTATGAAAAATTTGAAAAATAACCCCTTAAATTATGACTTCTGGCGAAGAAAGAAATGGACAGATTGAGATTTACAAATGTTTTTTGCCCAGCTGGTATCTGAGAAAACTTTTTAGAAAAGACAGGCTATATGGACCCAACCAATTAACTCTTCTTGGGAGGGGAAAACAACCCATGCGGAGGCTGCGGGATGTGAACATGTGTAGCCAACTTAGAGAAGAGAGCCAACTAAGAGAAGATAGATTAACGTGGCAAATGTTAATATTTTTCCCTCGACCGGCCCAAAAGTGAAGCGGCCCACCGGGAATTCTCCCGATTCTTCCGATTACCCACTCCGGGCCTGGTGATAAGCGTCAGGGAGGATGGATGGTAGAAAGAGGCCATGAGGGACTGGAAAGGCCAGGTAAAAAAGACGAAAAGTATTGGAGGAAAATGCTGCCAAGTGTGCCAAGCTTCCAGATTTTTTTTGAAGAGGACAGAATAAGTGGCAACTGGTAAATTAGCCATGATTATAGCGCCGTAGCCTAATTATTGGGCTAATACTGGACGTTGTAGCGTTGTCAACCTATTCGCAAGCAACATATTAAATTAATTTAAAAATTAGCCTTTTTGTATCATCCAATATGGCGATTCATAGACTTTGCAAATATTATGCAAATATTGATAACAAAACTCAAGCTTGATCTGTGTATGCAGTAGCCTAGGCCTAAAAACAAAAGTAGCCTCTGAGCAGCAGATCAGCCAGTCCCCCGCTGAAAATGATGAGCCTGAAATTAGCTATGACTAGGGCTGGGCGATAAAACGATAGCGATATGTATCGCAATAAACATGTAATCGATATCAATAAAAAATACGTTCGATATAACATTCGATAATTAAAAGCAACACACACCTCCTGCCTTACGTTGTCCATAAATAAATAGGCTAAATATATCTTGCATTGTAGCTAGTATGTGCAACTCTACCAGAGTAGGTGATAGAAGTAGGCCTACCTCAACACAGACTCTCAATGAGTCCTTGCCCTGTGCACTCTCTCTCTCTCTCTTTCCCTCTCAACAGGCGCATCCTTCCTCAGCATGTCCAAACATTCACAATCGTGCAAGACAACTGACTAAATTGCTATTAAATCCGGTTAGCATCATTAGCACGCTGCACAAATTTGTTAAAAACTGTTGCATTCAAATTGACTGCTAAGTTCTAATCATCTCAATCCAGATGCAAATGGAAAAGTATTTTCCAAGACTCAAACGGGCCTATCCCAAGGAGAAAAAGTATTCATTTGAAACTTAAACACACGTGGGGAAACTGAACAGTCTAACCAGACTATGATAAACTAGCAAATTAAGCTACTTTGTTTACAATATTTCCAGGCTTCAACCAGTGCTGCTTTTCATTCAGACGTGTTTTTCATGATTGTGTTGACATTTCTTTTCCCTGTTTGCTTTGATTGATAACTAAGGTGATTAAAATCAGAGGAAGGTTAAGTTTAAAATAAAAGTGTTTAAATTGAACTTTTTTTCCCTTCTGGTCCTTATCTGAAATATATTTTTAAAAAATCAATAATTATCGATATCGACTGATATGAAACACTTATATCGTGATACAGTTTTCAGCCATATCGCCCAGCCCTAGCTATGACTACAGGGACAAGTAGAAAGGATAATAGAGTTAACCATATGAATTAAAATTATTTTATATAAGAAAGAACAGTAGGCTATATGACAGCAGTAGGCTACATGATCAACCTATATGCCTTGTTTGCTCAGAAGTGGGTGTAGTAAAGAAGCAAATCACCAAACAACAACATGATAGCTGACCCATGCAGAAAAAACATGTAAACAATAGTTCAATATGCCTCTTAGTGGAATTGTGGGATACATTTCAAATGCTTTATTTCTTCCTTCCTGTTTTTGTTAACTTATCAACTTATCCTTGTGGAATAGTGGAATATTGGTAGCCTATAATAAAAACTACAGGATAGTAAGAGCTGAAATGTTGCCTTATTCATCCAATTTCCACCACCACTAAAAAAGTGGGCCGTTCTTGGGCCTGAAACTCCCGGGCTGAAAAGTGGCCCCACTCCGGCCCTGGCTTAACTTAATCTGCCGTAGGTTGTCAGCTTAGCTAAGCATTGCCCACCTGCAACTGATATCTACACACCACCATTTGTTTGTGGGACAAAAGAAGGAGCTTTAGAAAAAATGGACAATTTGATTGGTTTTTAGATTATTATGATTGACAGACTGGAAAGGCTAATCTTCTAATGTGCATAGCAATTTGATTTGCTAGGGGAAGGTGAATTAACTCTTGATTCACATAAGCATGATTAAAGTCAATATATTCACATTTGTTGCATTTCTACCTGCATGTTTCCATAAACGTTCACCTTACATTTTGACCCCACAGCTGATCAGAACTCTTCCCTAGATTAGAAGAATGTTCATAGCACCGTGAGTGGAAACACAACTACTATAATTCATTCTCCATACGTCCTCTGCAAGTTATGCTAGAATTGTTTTTGCGTGGTTAACTTTAGTTTTAGGCTATGTGTGTGGTGGAGCAACGGTAACATTACCGTCTGACAGTTGGTCAACACAGGTGCAATTTTGAGATCTACTTTTGGTCAACACAGGTGCAGTTGGTCAACACAGGTGCAATTTTCAAATCTGCTGCTGGGCAACACAGGTACAGTTGGTCAACACAGGTGCAATTGGTCAACACAGGTGCAGTTGGTCAACACAGGTGTAGTTGTCAAATCGGCTGTTGGCGAGTCTGTGTCGATTTGGATAAAAACGTCCACCAAATACCAGTAAACAAACATTAGTTTTATGTCAGTAATTGTGTGTTGTGTATATTCCATGGTGTTTGGAGATATACTGTACAGTATTTGCCCTATAAAAATACATTGTGATTGTTAGTTTGTATTATCTTTAGGTGAGCGATGCCTTGTTTGTTTAAACTCAGTTACCTCAGGTGTAGTTATAATAAAATGACATGTCGTATGAGCTCATGAGTATTCCCAGCATGCTGCAGAGGCCTGCGCATGCCTTCCCTCCCACCCCACACCGAGAGGGAAGGAAATTAAATGAAATGGGTGTATTATTGAAATGATCCTCTCTGGGGAGAAAGAGAGAGAGAGAGAGAGCAGGAGGGAAAGCGGCACATGCGATTTCATGTAATCCCCCCCCCCCACACACACACACACACACACACATCACACACACATCCACACACACCCTGGTCCCTTTCCTCCTTGTCATTTCCCTGTCCCCCTTTATGAAGGTAAGCATTCCTAAAAGGGCTCTAATTTCCTCTCTCTAATCTGTTGCTTCTCCCTGAGCCACCAGCGCAGATTGATTCCTCCCTCGCAATCAATGTGCCATTGTCCCTGCCTCAGCTCACCGTAACACTGATAATAACCAGCCATGCCTATATTTAGCAAGGAAATGCCTGCTTTTGTTTTTTTCCTCTCATACCCTTACACCTCCCCCCCACACACACACACACTCACACACACTATGCCACGTGCGAACAACGGGGAAGCTGATTAAACCAGCAGATTGGCCCGGCGTGGCGATTTCACAGTGGCACAGCAGGATGGCAGCGAATGCCTGCCGCCGCCGTGACGCAAGTGCCCGGGATGACTGGCGTCCAGCCGACCGCACAGCGGCGCCTTAATGGAGAATGACACAGGCGGACCTGATGGTCCTGCTGGCATGGGGGACAGAGATGAGTTCATTTCAATGTGTTACTGATGTAAATAAAATCACTGCAGTTCATTTTTGTTCATTTGGATGCTTTTTATCCTGCTTTTTATCCTGCACCAACAACATTTGCGTGTGTGCTCTCTGTGGGTTTCAAACCCATGGTCCACCTTGGTGTTGGTGTTTTGCCCTGCCAGGTTCACAACAGGAGCAGTGTCACTGACAGGAATTTATCAAAATTCTTTAAAATACAGGCCTTTTGGAAGAAAGAGTGGAAATGGCAGAGGAGAGAATGGTGTCTTTAGCTTACTGTTACTTTAGAGCCCACGACTCTCAGTGGCATCTGGTGCCGGCTCGGATTAGGGCCCGATCTGGCCCACAGTCCATCTCTGTGTGGTCCGTGTGGTTCGTTTAATGGTCCCCTACAGCTGTTGGCATCTCGCTCGCTGGCTGCTATCGATCCCTGCTGTCGGCAGATATGAGAGCCACTGACATTTCGGCCGGTGAGCCTCTCATTCGGCCATAAGTGTGTTATGGTAATTTGTGGTTTGTCTCTGATCGCGACTAATCTTGTTTTGGCGGCGACCTTCTCATTGCCCCGAGCATTCAGGATGAGTGTGGTGTTTTTTATTTGTACTCTGTGTGTCTGTGTACTGGGAGGGGGAGAGAGGTCATTTGCATTCAGAATTCAGCACAGACCTGGTTCAGCTACCTGCATGGTCCAGAGATGATGACCATTTGCTAGCTGTATATTTTTGGGTTTGTGACATATGTAGGTCGGCAGGACACTACAGTAGGTGCGTCATAATAACAAGGGGTCCAGTATGGAGAGGCTGAAAGTGCATGTGTGTGTGTGTGTGCATGTGTGTGTGTGTGCGTGTGTGTGTGTTTGTGTGTGTGTGTGTGTGTGCATGGGTGTGTGCTTGTGTGTGCATGTGGATGTGTGTGTGTGGGAATGCATGTGTGTGTGTGTGTGCGAGGGATTTGGCAGGTGGGCCCTCAAACCCTCAAATCCAGTGTCGGTGCAACGGGGAAAATTACTCACCGTGGGGCAACATATTGAGTATAGTTGTGTAGAAATACTTTTTGGGACAAGAATTGCTAGTATCTTGGTCACCTCTGGCTATTTTCACATCCAGTCAAAATAGCTCCCATATTGATACCAGGGGCGTCATTAGACCTAGAACTGCACTGGGGCACAAGCCCCTCTAGGGGGGTCCGGGGGCATGCTCCCCTGTAAGAACATGTTGTTTAACGTTTAAATGCAGCATAGACTTGCTTATTTTTATCTATGGATGAAAATATTTGTGCTGCAGCCTAAACTATTTTGCACTTCAGAATTTTAACCATGCATACACAGGTGGAATAGTTATGATGATATTGCAATAAGTTCACAACTACAAAGTATATTTGCAGAGTTTCACAGTTCAGAAATGGTCAAAAATAATGTACATTTCATCACTCCATGAAATAATGCAGAAGTGGTCACCTGTGTTCAGGTAGTTTATCTGAGATAAGTTAGTTATCTTGGTCATTGTAATGGCCATCTATACATGCTATATCTTCCTTTTTCTTGACAGTCTGAGCTACCGATATCTGGGAAAGTGTGATAATATTTGCATATGTTTTATGTTAGCATATATTTGCATCTCATGCTTTTTTTCCCTTCATATTTTTTGCATTAATGTCACTAGGCAATATAAGAACCATGATGGTAGGATACTATATGGCTAAACAATTTACAAAAATGTACTGACATAACTTGGCAACTAATATCATTGGAAAGCTTAGATTCCGCTCGTTCATGTGATGTGCTGTGAGCAGTGGTGTAGTCTGTATACTGCGATGTAGTAGTTAGCTGTAGTGGGCATACTGTGATGTAGTAGTTAGCTGTAGTGGGTATACTGTGATGTGATGTTGTGCATATCTTGTTCCCATTCTTATATAACATGCATTGTCCCTGTCATATTACTGTGTGCATTCTTCTGTGTGTGGTTGTGGTTGGGTGTGTGTGGTTGTGTGTGTGTGTGTGTGTGTGTGTGTGTGTGTGTGTGTGTGTGTGTGTGTGTGTGTGTATCTTCTCGTCCCTCTCTGTATCTTCTGGCCCTATTTTCACACCAGCTGATGCCTGTCTGTGTGGGAGAGGATGCAGTCATGAGAGCAGCCCTCTGCCCCTGGCCCCCAGAGCATCATGGGTAAATTAATTAGCTGTGTAAGGACGAGATATCATGCCACCAGCATGCATGCAAATGCACACTGAAACACTGAGATGCACACACACACACACACACGAACACACACACACACACAATCAGACTAGCAAAGAGAAACTACTTATATTTGATGATGAGAGGGGGAAAGAAACAGAGGCAGAAGGAATGGGGAGGGAGAGAGAGGGAGAGGAAGATGGAGAGGGAGAGGCACTAGGAGATGTGGTGCATGAATATGTTTCCACTACACTCCCAATTAAGGGCTGGCATGTCATGCGTCATGACGAGGGACGCCATGCTGCGTGGTTAGTGAGCTATCGCCCCCACCATCCCACCCCATGAAGGAGAGAGAGAGAGAGAGTGAAAGAGAGATATTGAGGGAAGGAATGGAGCTCATTCCTCCTTTCTCCCAGTAAGCCCATTCAAGAAGGGACCTCAGGAGACACCTGAGAGGTACTGAGCTGTATTTACACTCTACCATCCATACCTATATCCTTTTCTCTCTCGCTCCATACCTCTCTTATTTTCTCTCTCTCCCTCCTTCCCTCTCATTCTCTCACTCTCGTTCTCATTCTGTCTCATCCAGTTACTTCTCTCATTCTCTCCCTGCTCTCTCCATCCTCTCTAACTCTCTCCCCACTTTCAACATCCTTCTCTCTCTCTCTCTCTCTCTCTCTCTCTCTCTCTCTCTCTCTCTCTCTCTCTCTTAGCTAGGTAAGGGGTTTGCTATGGCGCCTCGAGCTTTTAATCCTTTCGTCATTCGGAGCCATGGATTGACAGTCTGCAAGTGACCTCACGTGGGGACCGTGGGGGAGAGCGAAAACAGTGGGGGAGACTTGGGGAACGTGGACGTGTAAACGGGGTCAAGCGTGAGAGATGGATCGTGTCTAGAGGTCACTCACTGGGGATCGGTGGGTGGGGGTTGGGGGGGGGTATGGGGGTGAGATTTCAATCTCAGGGCTGTCGTAATTCACACATCTCATGCATGCCACCTCCGCACGCGTCCTTCTCGTCTCGGCGAGCTCAACCGGGCCCACGGCGGCGTAGATGAGAAACACAAGAAACGTTTTAGTCCTGACCTGAGCTGCATTCAGTGCGAGGGATTACGGAGCTGTGCGTACCTCTCCGAGCCGAGCGAGCGTTAAGCCTCTGGGAGGATTGCGATGTGGAGTGAGTCGACTACGTGAGAGAGAGAGAACGAGAGAGAGAAACCGTCTCCTGTCCTCACCGCCTTGATGAGAAAGTATTCCTCACACCTGCATTGTGCATCCGCTACTGCTGGAGACACTAGTTCTAGAATAGACCCTTTCAACAATAAAAACAAAAACAATGCTTGAACGTTCTATTTGGTTCCCAATCTACTTCCTCTGCATTAAGATAACATATGGAATGTTTAAGCAATATAGCACGAGTGAGAGTGGGGTTGGTCATGGATATTCCCACGGGTGTTGTTCGGCCGTAGCCACGAGGCCGGAGGCCGAGTGGCGCAGGCAACAACAGCCGTGGGAATATCCATGACCAATCCCATGATCATGAGTGCTATATTGCTTTTATACAACAATTCTATCACAAACTAAATAATCTGAAAACACCCCATTATTGTTAAAAAACGTTCATTTCGACATCGTTCTTACGCATCAAAAAATAGTTCCCTTTTCAATAGACAGCGTCTTGGTTGCTAGGTAACCAACATTCCAGACCCCTCGTTACGGGTCTTTGTGGTTTACATGTCTTCTTGAAAGAAATGTGGAAATCACATTCATATCTAGGTTTGCTGCATGCATGTTACAAGGACACTGGGCCATGTCATGTAAGGGACATGGTACTGCAAAAAAACGGAAACATAGTCTACATTGCAGAACCACTCAACTTTATTAATGCATAGTGAATAAATGTTACACTACTGTGCACAGCCTGACGTGACGATGCTAGCACGTTAGCAGCGGTTAGCTAATTATGCTAACGTTAGTTCTCTACAAGTCTCCTCCAAGTGACAATCATATTATACACAATGCTGGCAATGCTGAGAACAATTAGCATCCTCGTTTATCTTACTTACATTGAGTTGACTGTGTGGCTTACTCCACAGATGTGGTGAAGCACTGTTTCGTTATGGTTTGCTAAGGAGTAACCCATTGCTTGAAATAGTGGAGAGCTGGGTGTCAAATCTTCGCATTGTATCGCGGAGTGATTTATTATTAGCTGTGCTGAGTCTGAGTTGAAATGTCCAGGGATATTCCAACTCATGGAACGTCTCTCGGCCAATCAGAAACAAATAAATAGTTCCATAGAACCCAATTGTTGTATAATAAAACAAAAGCCTTGTGGGGCCAACTATGATGCTGATAATGGAACTCTCTTGAAAGGGTCTATAACTGATGTGATATAGTGCTTGTCAGTTTTCAATGAGAGTATTCTATACGAAATTACTCCTCTTCTAAAGACTTTATTCCTTTTCTTTTTTTTAATTTCTTTTCTAACTTCACAGTTTTCCAACAAATGTTCTTGAATTTGCACAATAGCATCAGGGTAGGTAATTAAAATTGCAATTGCAGAGGGGAAATGCTAATGGTGTGTAGATTGTTTGACTGTGTGAATGCGGTACCTGGTGATGAAGTGTGTTTGGTCTCTGGGTGGCCGGGGCGACGGGGCTCAGGGGCCATGCTAATTAGCAGCAGCCTCACCGGGGTAGAGCAGGCATGGGGACAGGGGGGCACGGGGGCATATTTAATGGGTCATTATGGGTCAGAACTGGCTTGGCAAAATGCCAAGCGTACACTTGTCACTGGGGCAACTCTAACATATCTGTAGTCTGACATTCTAGTCAAACATAGTCAAAGGTGTGTGTGTAAGTGTGTATGTGCGGCGTGCGTGCGTGCGTTTGTGCATGCATGTTTGTGTGTGTGTGTGTCAAAGCCCTATTATATTTGGTATTTAACCAAAATGATTGTGTGTGTGCATGCATTATTTTTTCTCTGTATGTGCTTATTTGCATAATGTACTATACAATAATCATTATGTGTGGAGTAAATTGATTGGCTTCTGTGTGTGTGTGTGTGTGTGTGTGTGTGTGTGTGTGTGTGTGTGTGTGTGTCTGTGTGTGTGTGTGTCTGTGTGTTATAACAATGCCATTGTCATTACATATGAAGAGCACATGCACATGCACACATGCACATTTGTGTGTGTGTGTGACTCAGCATGTGGCTATGTCATGTTTATATCAGTGTGTGTGTTTTGTGCTTATTTACGTGTGTATATGTTTACTAGTTCGCCCGTCGGCATGCTTGCTATGCTGAGCGTATAAGCTAAGCGCGTGTTTAGTATGGTGGCTGGCCGTGGTCCTGGAATGCCTGAAGCGGAGATCGCGATAGAGCGATGGCCGCTTGCACCGCCCTGTGTAAGGAGGATGAGTAACTGGGCTATCATGGAAATGGAGGAGGGATAATTTTGCGAGCGCCGCAGTGTGTGACGTATGGATAAGGAGGCCGGCTTAAATATCCTGGCGGCGGAAGACAGGTGAGTTAATTGCTGTCAAT
>NC_055976.1:16594974-16659974 GCF_018492685.1 Alosa sapidissima
CACACGCACACACGCTACCACACACACACACGCACACACGCTACCACACACACACACAGACACACGAACACACTACCACACACACGCTACCACACACACACACACACTACCACACACACGCTACCACACACACACACTACCACACACACGCTACCACACACACGCACAGACACACACAATGACACACACACACACACACACACAAACAAATCTCGTTTGAGCCGGAACGTTAACGCTGACACTTGGATGCTCATTAGACTCCCCTTCACGACTTATTGCACGGTGACGCACAGGAAAAAATCCACATAATATCTTGCTCTGCGCGCATGGAGAGAGGCTGCTAACCGGCGACGGCTGATAAATTGCATAATAACAAGATTAGCTATATATCAGTGTAAGCTGGGGAGGGGAGGCAGGGGAATCGGGGAAGATTCTCTGTTCCCGCGGAAATGAGGGAGGTATAAATAGAAGACTTGAATATGTGTACAGATTTCCATGCACATTCAAATGTGTGTGTGTGTGTGTGTGTGTGTGTGTGTAAATTAGTCTATTTGAAATAAATGACTAGAGTATGTTTTTTTTTGCCCCGCCCCCCTCCCAAAGTCTGCCATATGACTGACTACTGACTTAACCCTTGAAGATAAGTATCGCTTGAATTGTAACTATTCTAATAAAGACTATGTGAGGCATAGCCACCCAGTATTTCTGTGCACTTTAAATGGGGACTGGCCTCTCCATATACGACTAGAGACTGGCCTATCCCTCCCAGTGTTTCTGCTTACTATTAACCAGGGACTGGCCTCACTGGTGTGTGTGTGTGTGTGTGTGTGTGTGTGTGTGTGTGTGTGTGTGTGTGTGTGTGTGTGTGTGTGCGTGCGTGCGTGCGTGTTTGTACTTCCATGTGTGTACTTGCATCTCTGATCTTCTCCTGCCATGCCTAACCCCCTGATTGCCTCTTCTGCTCCAGCCGACTCCATTATGGCTCAATCCCCAGCAAATGTCACCCACCTCCAGGGAACTATTCTGGGCTCACACTGATGCTTCACGGCGGTCCAGGACAATGGACCCGAAAAACAAGGTCCGGCACTGAACCTGGTAATCAGGGTCTGGCTGGAGAGAAGCTGGTTGTCAAGTAATTACAGACATAGTTCATTTGGAGGAAACAGCAGAGTGATGGAAACCCACAGGACATGAGGTCATGCTGGTGGGAACTGCAGGGAAAGTGTGTATGTGTGCGGGTGTATGTGTGTGCATGTGTGTGTGCGTGTGTGTGTGTGTGCATGTGTGTGCGTTTGTGTGTGTGCGTGTGCGATTGTGTGTGTGTGTGAGTGTGTGTTCGCGTGTGTGTTTGTGTTGTGTGTTTGTGTGTGCGTTTGTGTGTGTGCGTGTGTGTGTGTGCGCGTGTGTGTGCATGTGTGTGCGTTTGTGTGTGTGCGTGTGCGTTTGTGTGTGTGCGTGTGTGCGCGCGTGTGTGTGTGTTTGTGTGTGTGTATGTGTGTGTGAGGTGTGGGTGCTTTGTTTGTTGTGCATTCATAGACCACCTGCCAAGCCGTCCTATGGATCCGTACATTCCCTATTAGCTTCCTGTCAATGCCTGCTGTTGCCAGTTTAAGTTTTAAATGAACTCCGTTGAAAGCTTTAGTGCTCAAGGCCATATTGTGTGTGTGTGTGTGTGTGTGTGTGTGTGGGGAGGGTGTGTTGTATGTGTGCGTAAATGTGTTTATGTATGCGTGTATGTGTGTGTGTGTAAATTATTCTATTTGTGTGTGCATTTTCATCAACTTCTCCTCCCTTAGATGAAGCGAAGCACTTGACATGTTACATGCTGAGCTAGCAGCTGGCTTGGCCACATCTGAACCCACGTTTATTACCGACTTCTGCAAAAATCTTTTAAGTGTGACGATCTGATGAATTCCATCTGAAATCTGTCATCGCTTGTTTAAGATTTCCATAACCTAACACTTTTGTGTTCTGAAGTACTGTGACAGCTCATATGTCGACCCGAAAAATAATTAGCTTAGGCTTCAGTGCGCTGTCTGGCTCTGTTGGTGTGTATGTGTGTGTTGGTGTTGCACCACTCTTTCATCAGTCAAGGGCTCTAATGAAGTACTGATAATGTCTCCTGCTATTGGCCACTGACTCAGTGATACATACAATCACACACACACACACACACACACACACACACACACATACTGGATCAAACACACACATACACACACACACACACACAGACATACACATACTGGACCAAACACACACACACACACACATACACATACTGGACCAAACACACACACACGCACACGCACACACACACACACACGCACACACACCATTCCCAGTCAGTTGCTATGTATAGTGGCACCTCACAGTATACACAAATACTCAGCGCACTCTCAGTGGCCATAGCGAGTGTCTCATGATCCTGAACATATTATTGTTTCTCTCCAAATATCATTCATCATTCATATATACGATCAAGATATATGCAGTCAGTAAGGGTGTCTAATTACTAATTACTCTAATAAGTGCTTTGACCTTTCAAAAGGTGTCTGTATGCATCTTGAGATTCATATTCTAATGGTCCGATTGTATAGCCTAAGGCCTCGTCCACACGGAAACAACGGGTATATTTTTTCTTACCGTTTTCAAAAAAGTTTCATGTCCACACGACACCGGTAAAAAACCCCTCACATCTACACGGAGAGGTGAAAACAAGCCAAAACACTGTAATGCATATGCCAGGTCACTCAAAGGCTTCACGCAAATTCACAAAGAAGAGACAATAACTTTCCAAAGCACTCGCGTGAGACAAGCTTTACTACGGAAAATTTCAGTTTTCCATTGAACTGTAAAACTTAAGTTTATAAGTTTATTTTCAGGGTTTGTGATTGCTATATGGAAATGCTTTTACGTTTTGCGTTATGTCCGGTATAGAGCAAGTTTGGTCTTATCCAGAATCTTCTCCGGGCCGTTCTCCTAGCAGGACATAGATTTAAAAGTGTCTGGTCGTCGTAGTGATAAAGGATTTCCAGGTTTTGCTCCAGCAATGCTAACAAATTCAGCAGCACCTGCAGCACAAACACGGCTCGGTGATCCACCGTTGTTGCTGTTCTGGAGAGTGTCAGGTTGAGTGCGACGGCTGGGTTTAAGGGTCAGAGGTTACGGGTGGGGCTATGTTGTCATCGAAAACACCATCTTTCTGTCCACACGGCAAGGGCACACCAGCATTTAAACAAGAAAAAAAAAAACTCTCTGGAACCCGGTTTTTGGAAAACACGTCTAAAACACGGCTAAAACAGCGTGGTCATGTGGACGCCAAAGCCATAAAAAAAACCTCTCTCGGAGCCTAACTTGGAAGTATTTACACCTATATTACATTACATTACATTACATTACATTTGGCTGACGCTTTTTTAACCAAAGCGACTAACAACATGGTAAACAGTAAGTTTTAGAACAATTCTCACAATTTTAGGACAGTTTAAAAAAAAACAAAAAAAAAACACATTAGAGTACAGTAAGAATAAGTGCGTCGGTGAGTGCTGTATTTTAACAGTTACTTGTCAGTTTAACGGCTGGTGAGTGCTAGGATCAGTAAGACTTGTTGTAAGTGTTGTTATGAGAGTAGATGTTCTCTAAAGAGCTGGGTCTTCAGGAGTTTTTTGAAAGTGGAAAAGGATGTCCCTGCCCTTGTAGGAACTGGCAGTGTGTTCCACCAACGAGGAACAACAGATGAGAAAAGTTTGGATTGGCTTGAGCGTACCGGTGGTAGAGCTAGACATCGTTCGTCAGAGGAGCGCAGCAGTCTGGAGGTAGTGTAAGTCTGTATGAGGGCATTCAAGTAGGTGGGAGCAGAACCGGAGACTACTTTGTAGGCAAGCGTTAGAGCCTTGAATTTGATGCGGGCCGCCATAGGTAGCCAGTGTAGCTGGATGAGCAGTGGGGTAACATGTGCCCTTTTGGGTTGGTTGTAGACCAGGCGCGCCGCCGCGTTCTGGATCATCTGAAGTGGTTTCACTGCGCAGGCTGGGAGACCTGTCAGGAGGGCATTGCAGTAGTCGAGTCGTGAGATGACTATTGCCTGAACCAGAAGTTGGGTAGCATCTTGAGTCAAGTAAGTCCTGATTTTCCGTATGTTGTAGAGTGCGAAACGGCATGACCGGGCGACTGAGGCAACATGATCTGAGAAGTTTAGTTGGTTGTCGAGAACAACTCCTAGATTTCTTGCAGTCCTGGTCGGTGAAACAGACAGGGAGTCAAATTTGATGTTGATGTCGTGGTGTATGGTAGGTTTAGCTGGGATGACCAGCAGTTCAGTCTTTGAGAGGTTCAGCTGGAGGTGGTGTGCCTTCATCCATGTAGCTATGTCTGAAAGGCAATCTGAGATCCGTGCTGAAACCAGGGGGTCGTCAGGTGGAAAGGACAGATAGAGCTGTGTGTCGTCTGCATAGCAGTGGTATGAGAAGCCGTGCGAACGGATAATCTGTCCCAAGGAGGTGGTGTAGATGGCAAAGAGGAGGGGGCCCAGCACTGACCCCTGTGGTGAGATGGTGAGGTGCAGATAGCTGACCAAGCCATGATACGTTAAACGAGCGTCTTGTGAGGTAGGATTCAAACCAGGAGAGAGCAGCTCCGGAGATTCCCATGTCAGCGAGTATAGAGAGAAGGATACGGTGATTAACCGTGTCAAAGGCAGCCGATAAGTCAAGCAGAATGAGTACTGATGATCGAGCGGTCGCCCTGGCTTCTTTTAAGGCTTCTGTTACAGACAGCAGAGCCGTTTCGGTAGAGTGGCCGCTTTTGAACCCAGACTGATTTGGATCCAGAAGGTTGTTCTGTGAAAGGAAGTCAGAGACCTGTTTGGAGACTGCTTGTTCAATGCCTTTGGATAGGAAAGGCAGTAGTGAGACAGGGCGGTAGTTCTCGACTTGAGCAGGGTTGAGAGAAGCTTTCTTAAGTAACGGTGTTACCCGGGCCATTTTGAACGCTGTTGGAAATGTGCCGGAGGTTAGCGAGGCATTGATCACATGTGTGATAGCTGGAGCGATGGTCGGGCTGATGGACTGAAGTAGGCTCGTAGGTATAGGGTCCAGTGAGCATGTGGTAGGACGGCTGCATGTCAGGAGTCTGGACACTTCACTCTCGGAGAGAGGCGTGAATGCTGAAAAAGATGTTCCAGCAGTCCCTAGAGGTTGTAGGAGTGCGGTATCTGAGTCAGATGCGTTGAGTGGGCATGTAGAGAATTGACTGCTGATTGCCGCCACTTTGTTTGTAAAAAATGAGGCGAGGGTATCTGCAGTAAGGCTGGATGGAGGAGGAGGCAGCTGAGGGTTGAGTAGCGATTTGAAGGTTGAGAAAAGTTTTTCGAGTGTCTTGTAGCGCTGTTGATTTTGTCATTGTAGAAAGCAGTCTTAGCAGCAGTGATGCTGGCTGAGAAGGAGGTCAGGAGTGTCTGGTAGTTTTTGAGGTCGTCAGCTAGTTTGGATTTGTGCCATTTCCTCTCCGTGGCTCTGAGTTTGGTGCGCTGTGATCGGAGGGTATCATTTAGCCATGGATGAGAATGTTTGGATCGAGCTGGCCTTGTGGTAAGAGGGCACAGCTCGTCTAGACACGAGGTCAGTGTGGAGCAGAGCGAGTCAGTGGCTTCATTAACCTCCAGAGAGGAGAAGGTGTTGAGTGGAGGTAGACCGGAGGCAACCACAGAGGAGAAGTGCGTTGGAGACAGGTTCCGGATGTTGCGGCGGAACGTGACCATCGGCTGAGGAGCCGGAGGCTGTTCTGTCAGGCTGATGTTGAACTGGATGAAGAAGTGGTCAGAAAGATGGAGAGGCGTCACCATGAGGGTGTCTGTGCTGCAGTTCCGAGTGAAAATCAAGTCAAGCTCTTTGCCAGCTTTGTGAGTCGGTGGGCTTTGAACCAGTTTGAGGTCAAAGGAGTGGACCAGGGCCAAAAAGTCCGCTGAGCCTGGGGCATCTAAGTGGATGTTCATATCACCGAGAACAAGAAGCGGACAGTCATGCTCAGGGATGGAGGATAGCAGAGTGTCAAGTTTGTCAATAAAGTCGCCTAGTTGGCCTGGAGGGCGGTAGATGACCAGCACGTAGAGTTTTGCTGGGGCGATCACTGTGATGGCATGGAATTCGAATGAGACATATTTGTTTGAAGGCAGTAGCGGGGTGAATTTCCATTTGTTGGAGATCAGCAGGCCCGTCCCGCCTCCTCGTCCAGATAGGCGAGGGGTGTGGGATAGTGTAAGGTTAGTGGAGAGTGCAGCCGGGGTGGCAGTGTTCTCTGGTTTGATCCAAGTCTCAGTGAGAGCAAGGAGTTCCAATGAAAGGTGGTTGCATAGCCAGCTATGAAGTCGGTTTTGTTGACTGCGGATTTACAGTTCCACAAGCCCATGGAGAAGGAGGTTTCTGTAGGTAAGGACCGTTTAAGTTGCTGGAGGTTAAGGCGATTTCTGCCCCTTTTGGCATGATGCCGTTTTCTGCAATGGCCGGTGATAACAGATATGGTGGAACGGCACATTTTGCCTTTGTCGGTGCCTGTGCTTGGTGAACTTGCACAGGTAAACTTGCTTGTCTTGACCGCGTCCGTCTTAACCGAGGCTGGCTGAAACGAGGGCTGCCGCTTATGCTGACGCTTCAGCAGCAGCCACTATTTTTATGCTGCTAGGAATTGCATGCAGCTGCCCTCCTATCTCGCTATTGATGCATCAGCGTAGACCGCCCTCTGACGTTCGCACGGCTTAGATTGTTCAAAAGGGTGTTAATTACTGTCAACTGAAAGTCCGCTCGCTCACACCGACCGAAACTCACAGTTTCAAGTAGCCTCCTCCCTCAGCTGTTCCCAAACGCCCAGAGTCCAATTCTAACAATTGGAGAGGTTTTGGCCAGTAGTAGCCTATGTGTTCTTGCTTTCTCTCTCCCAACTCACTGCAGTTGTTGTCTGATTACCTGAGAGGTGCTCCGATATTATAAGGAGCTAGTCACGTCTGATCCCGCCCTCTGGCATTCGCACAGCTTAGATTGTTCAATATATCAGGATTATGTTATAAATAGTCAAATTACATATGACAAAAATCTTACGATTGTGCTTTAATATGACTACACATATTTTTTACACATACTTTTTTACAGCTTTGTGTGTAAGTGTTATTGCATCGCCTTGAGGTCTAGAAATTAAGGATGACATGAATGCCATAAACACACACACACACACAGACACACAGCAGTTTGTTTGCTCCTAACAGCCATAATCTCCCAGAGTCAACATCTGAATTCATAACAAGTGTTTATGTTCATTAATATTGCCTGTTGACTTGTGTGGATGTGTTTTAGGTAAATATGCCATGATATGGCTTCATATTTATCAGTCATCTTCCATTTCCACATGCAAATGAAAAGACACGCTTGTTTCTTTACAATTATAAAAGTCATCTAATTTATTATGCTGCTCAGTAGAAACATCTGGAGGCAGGTTTGTGTGTGTGTGTATGTGTGTGTGTGTGTGTGTGTTTGTGTATTGTGTGTGCATGTATGTGTGTGTTGCATGTGTGTGTGCTTGTGTGTTTCTGTACCATTTTACCCTCTCTCTCATGAAAGACATTAGCCCGCAGCCCAAGGTCCCCACAGCTTAGCATAGCTAAGTGCTGCACTCTGTTAACGTGTTTATGTGTGTGTGTGTGTGTGTGTGTGTTTGGGAGGGCGCTACTGTAATATACCAATATATTTGGTGGTTATGAAATGTCTGTGTTTATGCTACAAGAGTATTCAGTGTGGTCCATTGCAAAGCTTGTAGACTTACAGTTTGTGTTGAATGAGCTTGCCCGTTTGTGCTATGTTATTGCATGTTGGAATTTCCATGTGTCTTCTTGTTTATTAAAAAACAAAGATGCCACAAGCACTGATACATAAACATGACCATAAACACAACCACCTTTCCAGAAAGTTATGGAAGCTGTTTTTTTTTTTAAACTTAATTCATGTATCGTCATAACACCCCCAATTATCACCAAATTCTAAATTCTAAAACAACAATGTTTTTTAACACTTCAAAATAACATTTGCTAAATGAACCTTACACTTTTCAGTAGCCATAGGTGAGTAGATTTGAACAAAATCTGGTTTGGTTCTTAAGGGGAGCATTTACTGCCTGAAATATCCGATTTTGTTTACCACGCTCGGAGTTATAGTGCTGGCCTGATGGGTCGCCTATTTACGCCGTTTCAACGGCACATTGAACAGTTAGACCGAGAATTCTCGTCATGAAATTACAATTCCACTGGAGCTCCAAGCGGATGTGTACACGCAGCCTTACAACACTGTTTACAGCTCTTCGAGTCACAGTAAAATGTCATTTTTGGTACATAGCTTATTTAGATACACCTATGGTGTGGGTGCTTGCGTTTCTTTAGGAATTTGCCGTCTTAGTTTGTATAGAAATGGAAGACCCGATATGTGTCTTCCCATTGTGGCTGTATGCATGTGTGTGTGTGTGTGTGTCTGTGTGTGTCTGTGCGTGTGCATGAGTTTGTGTGTGTGTGTGTGTGTGTGTGTCTGTCTATCTGTGTGTGGAGGGTGTGCTGAAGCAGATGTTTCCTCAAGGGTGTTAGGCACATTTTGAGTAGGATCCACACTGTGCCCGCTGTAATTGGCGCAAGTGTTTAAAGCTGTTCCCCATCGAGGTCCCTCTAGACCACAGCCTCACAGTATCCCTACCTCTCACCCATCCCCAGGGAAGAACACACACACTCTCTCTCTCTCTTTCTCACACACACACAAACATATATTTTGTTGGACACATTCACACACTCACACATACAAACACACACAAATAGACACACACCTACACTCACAGTGATTCTCTCTTTTGAGCACTTCTATCGTATGTAGCCTATGGGTATACTGTGTGTGTGTGTATGTGTGTGTGTGTGTGTGTGTGTGTGTGTGTGTGTGTGTGTGTGTGTGTGTGTGCACTGTGTACACACATGCACACAAATGTTCTCACACATACATAAATGCATTCTGTATGCGCAAACATGCCCACACATGTATGCATAACTGGACACACACCCACTCATGCAACACAGGAATAAACTAGGATAGTTGTTTTGATGTACTGTAGGTGCTGTTTGTTGACGTGGTGTGATGGGATTTGTTTCTGGCACAAACCTGAGGGGATGTTGTGTCCTGACATACAGCTGTACAACACACATTCACCATGTTCAGAGTGTGTGGTATGGCTCTCACACACTTCACTCGAGGGTTAGTATGTTAAAGTGACTGATTTCTTAACAGGATTTGTGTGTGTGCGTGTGTGTGTTGAGAAAGAGGGAGAGAGAGAGAGAGAAGGAGAAAGAGCTAACACCCCAAGCCCTTTACAATCAAAAAGCCATTTTGGTTCATGGAAAGTGCATTTCTTTTGCGCCTTGTGAAAGTCTCATTATTTCAGCCCGTCCGCAGGCAGAAATTCTCCAGTTTTGCTTGGCAGCAGACACGTACAGAGAAACTGCAGTGAAGAAAACTTTATCAATCACTATTGGTGAAAATGGGCTCAATTTTCTGTGGTCCTAACAGCTCAGTGCTAAAACAAATAGCACACACACACACACACTCTCTCACACACACAATCTCTCTCTCTCTCTCTCTCTCTCACACACACACAAACAAACACACACACACACACACACTCTCTCTCTCTCTCTCTCTCCCTCACAAACACACACACACAATCACACACCAAAAAACTTGTTTTCCCTTTCGGTTTGGCAAACTCAACCAGTCCTAGTTAAATACTTTTAAAGTTGACAACCTTGTCAATTGATAAGAAAGAAAAAGGTGAAAGAGGTGAAAAGTTTCCTCTTTACTACAGTAAAAGATATAAAATAATATACCAGAGGTCTAACTCGCCCTTGCAGATGTGTACCACACAAAAAACAGTGTGTGTGTGTGTTTGTGTGTGTGTGTGTCTATGCAAACTTGCCTGTAAATCAGCCCATGAGCACCCGTGTTTCCCAACTCAGCAGCAGACTGTTCTGCTGTGTCTCTGCCATTGAATCCTCCCGATGAGTCACTTCAAAAACCCTCAATGAACCGCGAGACCGGCAGGATGATCCAAATCAATAAACAAACAAAAATGAAACAGAAATAAATAAACAGCGAAATATAGCAGGGCCCAAGAGTCTTCTATTAATATTGGTGATCAGTGTTACGCCTGCTGACAGAGGCTAGGTGAACGGGGACATCACACAGAGGTTCAGCAGGAGGAGAGATGGATGGATGGATGGATGGAATGAGAAAAAAGAAGAAAAGTGATGAAATACAAATTCTTTGGAGGAAGAGAAAATCATGATGGCTGAACAGAACAAAGGGATGTGTTGAAGAGACCCCCCCCCCCCCCCCACACACCCACCCACAATCCACCAACATACACACACACACGCACACACAAACACACACACCCACAATCCACCAACATACACACACACACACGCACACACAAACACGCACACACATAGATACACACACACACAAACACACACAAAAAATCCGGTTAATATATATTTGTGCTGTTATGCGTACGTGTCAACATACCTGAAACATGGGCTATGTTTATGTGTCTGTACATGTATGAGTGTAAATTGTTTTATGTATGTTTCATTTTTTTGTTTTGTTTTCATGTCAATGCATGCCTGGATTTGAGGCTACAGAGACCAACACCCTGATGGGCTTGAATAGAAAGACAGCAAGACAGACAGGGGCAGACTTACTATTAGGCAAAGGTAGGCAATCGCCTGGGGCCCCCAATAAATCACTCCCCCCTCAAAAAAATACAAAAATGAATAGGCTATATACTTGTAAACATGGTTAAGCTTGCATTGTCACTGCATGTTTTAATCATACTTCTAAACCAGGGGTTCTCAAAGTTTTGATTGGTGAGGGCCAATTCAGGAACCCAACATTAAAGGGGTGGGGGGAGAAAAAAAAAGAAAAACCTGGAAAAAAATGCCATTTGTAATCATTTATTAATTATTCATTAATCATTGTAATCATTAATGACTAGGTTGCATCTCTACAGTTTATATTTATTGCATTAAACAGATTTTAATTCATAACTGAGGCTAAACCTGGCTAAAATGCAATGCACACACAATCCCTGCGGTTCTCTACCCTCAACAGACAAATTTGGGATATAACCGTTCTGGTTGCAGTCCATTTCAAGTACAAACTCTCAGTGTGCCTTGCTTCTTATCAGCATAGGCCTTATTCAGGGCCAATTCCAGCTACCAAAGCACCACAGGAAAACCTGACGGCCACGAAAAACCACTAAACGGAGATTCATTCTTTTCAAATCACACAGTACAGTTGTACAGTTTTAACAGTTTCACAGATGTTGTCAGATGTTATCGCGGGCCGCCAGAAATGTTTCCGCGGGCCGCCATTGGCCCCCTGCCGCACTTTGAGAACCTATGTTCTAAACCAACAAAAAAACACCAGAATGCCTAATTCAGTCCGTCTCAGAACCCTCCCTCCCTTTTTCGTACTACAATGGATTATTCCATTGACTGGGAAAGACGAAAGACGCAGCCAGGAATGTAGAGGTTGAACTGAGAGACAGACGTGCGAAAAATGAAGCGAAAGTTATCCTAGCGGTTGCAATAACAGAAAAATGCGAGAGGAAACCAAAAAATACATTGCCACACTGCCTAAAGTGAATCACCATTTACTTTACGGAGACACCACCAGTGGAGGTTGACAACAACGATAACGTCGATGATGGCGAACATGAGGAGCTATCGTTACAGCCTGCTGCTTTCACATCCGATGCAGGCAACCTACAGTAGATGATCTCTCTTTCTTTCACTCTCTCTCTCTCACACACACACAGATGTCTTGTAGAATGACTGTAAACACATAATCTCCCCTCTCCAAGCCTTTCCTCTCTCTCTCACACACGCTGTATATGCTATGGGTCATTTCATGTCAATCAGATTTGTTGCTGCACCACCTCAGATTTTGTTCAAACCTCGTCTAATGGGTAACATGGGTAAAACGTGCAAAAAGAGTGACGTTAATGGTAGGCTGGTAGGCTAAACTTGTTTTTGTACACATTTGTTATCAAGCATTATTTACATAGGCTAGGCCTACTGTATTATATCAAAATCATTGTTTTGCCTCAGGCCAAAAATGAGTAATGAACATTACCAAAAATGCAATCACACCTTGTTTTATCCTTGTTTTATCCTCATATCTTCATGTGCAATTTTTGCAAAGACCTCAAATATTGGCTCAACATCAATAAAGTATTGTATTAGCAAACAAAATAATGATTGGTGCCATGTGGATACAAACAATGAGTTTACAAGACCCTTAAAGGAACACGCCACCCAATGTCAGTAGTATAATATATGTTCTTACCTTAACTTTCACGAGTTGAGTCATACCTCTCCCGTGTCGGTACGTGCACTCAAACGCTCTGGTGCGCGGCGCGAATGTGTTAGCATGTTGCTATGCTAGCGGGCTTTGACGTAGCCAGCCGTAGAAGTAATCAAAAACATCCACGTTTTCCCGACTTAAATACAGTTGCACGAGTAGTTGATAGAAATGTCTACGGCCACACAACATGAAACGTGGCGATTTTCCAAGCGAATAAACAGGAGAACTACAATGTGTGGCGCAATAGCACTTGGGAGTACTTCGACCTAGCGTGGTAATATTGTTAACACCTAATTGTAGATCCTACCAGAGTTTAGAATCCATGCTTGATCGACCCCTCAGCCTCCCACTCCCCTCTAAGCGAGAGAGAGCCACACACACTAGAGATGCTATGGGCTATTATTTCAACCATAACTGCATAGCAAAACTTATCATCCATCAGCACCAAAGTTTTTTGACCAATTTTCAAAACCGCACCCGCCCATCATCCGCTGGTTGTTTTAATGTAGGCTATATGGGTGATGCAGCGCTGCTGACGTGAAGCTAGAAAGCCCTTGCCTGTTCTAGAAAGACTGATCCAATGCAGCAAATATATTAAATTGGCTATGTTGTAGCCTATCCCCAGAATATCAGCAGCAAACTCAGTCTCTGTCTCGCAAAACAGTCTCTAAATAAAACGCACATCGGCCTGTTGCCTATTCTGCCAGCTTGTGACAATATATCGTCCAAAATGCATGATTGCATTGCATTCTCCACATTTTTAGCTACATTTTCATGTACCACATCAGCATCGTTGTTTAGTGAATCTTTTGTAAATTGCTTTACAATTACCGTCGGGCCTATAGGCCTATTGCCTGGCTTGCCTCAGCTTCGGTCACGTCCTTTTACAATTTTATCATTGTAATAAAAAACGCAATTTGCCACATAATTTCAACACGCTCCTGGCCTACTAATTAATGCCTATTGTACTTTATTTTTTGCAAAAATAAAGAAATCCTTGATAAAATAACAAGTCATTCACATTATAGGCTAGGCCTACTTTACGCACTGTCATGTCAGGGTGACACTATGACAAGCCTGTTCTGAAGACTCCCATTCATTTTGACTGCACGAGAAGAGAGCGCGTCTTTTTCAGACAGACAGTGCAATTAATTTTATACCAGCATATATTAATAGAATTAATAGATATTAAAGAAACTCCGACTCCATTCATTCTGAAAGTCCACCGCACAACAGTGCAACGTGCATGTTCACATTTTTGGTAACAACCGCCAAACTTGCATGCTTCCCACACATGTTTTCCGACTATTTTTTTCTTATCTTTTTTTTCCGCTGTGGATGTTATTGAGTTTGTAGAAGTTTTAGCTCTTACGTTCTGAACATCTCGCACTGCCATCGCCCGATGTCATTTCTGAGTCATATCACTCTGTCTCTCTTTCAAATGCCTATTCCCTGAATGTAGGCTACAATTACTGTGTTTTATAGGCCTATATAGGCTAATATCGAAACAAAATAACCCAGGCAGTCTCTTCTAGGATATAACACAGGTTGAACTCAACGTCAAGTTGGTTCTATTTAGGGAGGTGAATGTGTGTAAACATCTGTGACTCAGAAATGACATCGGAAGACAAGGAGTGCATAGCAAGAGGCAAGCCGAAGGCTGCTGACAAGGGCCCGACGCTATTGTACAGCAATTTACAAAAGATTCACTGAACAACAATGCTGATGTGGTACATGAAAATTTAGCTAAAAATGTGGAGAATGCAATGCAATCAAGCATTTTGGACGATATATTGTCATGGCAGAATAGGCAACAGGCCGATGTGCGTTTTATTTGGAGGCTGAGGGGTCGATCAAGCATGGATTCTAAACTCTGGTAGGATCTACAATTAGGTGTTAACAATATTACCACGCTAGGTCGAAGTACTCCCAAGTGCTATTGCGCCACACATTGTAGTTCTCCTGTTTATTCGCTTGGAAAATCGCCACGTTTCATGTTGTGTGGCCGTAGACATTTCTATCAACTACTCGTGCAACTGTATTTAAGTCGGGAAAACGTGGATGTTTTTGATTACTTCTACGGCTGGCTACGTCAAAGCCCGCTAGCATAGCAACATGCTAACACATTCGCGCCGCGCACCAGAGCGTTTGAGTGCACGTACCGACACGGGAGAGGTATGACTCAACTCGTGAAAGTTAAGGTAAGAACATATATTACTACTGACATTGGGTGGCATGTTCCTTTAATATCACCAGTTTTGCACTTTTTTCCATATCTAGGGCCTTATATAACTAATGGGCATGCAGTAGGCCTACAAACTTTAAGGGTCCAGTCATACTGAGAACATGTCTGTCTTCCTTCATACAAAGTTTGGGCAGGCTAGGAATAATACTTTTCAAGATATTAATGCACAAATATGGCCTCCAAGATCAGGCATTTCTGAGAGTGTAAAAATTATACAAAATCGGGTGAAAACATTTATGAAAACATTGGAATTTAACCTTAACATTATTTTGCAGGTTTTAGTTTTGGGACCTACATATTAGGTAAACAATCTAAGATGGTGCTGGATATTGCCTGATTTAAAATGGAAGGATACTACTTATATACTGTTATACTACTACTACTGTTATCATTCATATTGTATGACTGTTGGCATACTGTAGCATATGCCACTAATTACTTGGTGGTTATAAATATCCAGTGTGATTTTAAAAAAATAAACATATTTGGCATTTTGGTTTACACTAAACTGAAACTTCATTCACTTCTCCGTCTTCAATTGGTGCAAGGTTATATATTGTATTTTTGTATTCAAAGAACGGATATGGAGGGCCCCCCAAATTGCTAAATCCGCCTCTGAAGACAGAGCAAGGAGGAGATGGAGAAGGGAGGGGGAAATAATGGGAAATATAAGGTTTGAAAAAACAAAAGTGTGCATGCATGTTTGTACAACTGCTTTTGTGTGTGTGTTTATTTGAGGAAATGCATAGTCTGTGTGTATATCTGTGCATGTTTGTCTGCAAATGTAGAGGTGTTTATTTGTGTGTGTGTGTGTGTGTGTGTGTTAGAGTGCAGATCGGGCCGCAAATTTCTGTCCGAACCCGGCCCGCGTCCGACAGAGTTGCGTCCGAACCCGACAGGCATTTTCATTTTTATGTCTGAACCCGACCTGAGCCCGACACAGATGATGCCTCAGTTATTCCCATGCTAGTGATTAAACGTTCACGTTTGTGGATAGCCTGTCTTTTTAGCCCATTAAACGGAACACACAACAAATTGTCTACAGAATTAGATGAGCGTGCACGCACGCAGGTCACACACAGCGCACATTAACACAAGAGGCCCAAGCATGCATAGCCTAAATAGAATTATTGTCTTACCATTGACGAAAAGTCTTAAAATTGAACTGCAACAGTCGTTGAAACTACAGTGCCTCTGTCACTGATCCATATGCAGCATCGACGTTAATTGGGGCAACTCGAGAAAATCCTCATCCAGTTGACGAGGAGACCTTATAGCCTACCGGTAGCCTATGTCTTTACCACAGTATGCAACGCAAATAATCTTAAAATCTCCTGATAGGCTAACAACTTTTTTTAACGTCACCCAAGACTGTGCTTATGTGCGATGTGCATAACCTTTGTTTATGTAGTCGTGAGACGTGACAACGCGTGTGCATTTCAGGCGGCATGCCTGAAATGCGTTGTCACGATAAACAAATCTTGCACACAGGAAGAAAGCTATTAGGTCTTTTTTACATTTTACTTTATTCTCAAAAAACAAACGTTTGCATCATGTAAAGCAGACCTGTTGGTTACCCAACATAATAAGGAATTTAAATGTAAAGCTTCCAATGCATATCGCCCCCATGTGTCCGAACCCGACTACAATTTCTAAATATTTGTCCGAACCCGACCCGACCCGTCGGGTCCCGTCAGGCTCAGGTTGGGTAGCCACACTCTAGTGTGTGTGTGTGTGTTTGGCGGTGTGTGTGTTGGGTGGTACGTGCATGCGTGTGTGTGTGTTGGGTGGTCCGTGCGTGTGTCTGTGTGTGTGTGTTGGGTGGTGCGTCCGTGTGTCTGTGTGTGTTTGTTGGGTGGTGCGTGCGTGCGTGTGTGTGTGTGTGATGGGTGGTGCGCGCATGTGTCTGTGCGTGTGTGTTGGGTGGCGTGTTTGAGTGTGTGTGTGTGTCCTTGGTGGTCCTACTGTATGCTCGTGCTTCGCTGCCCCTCCGGGCTGGACGGCTGTAAGCACTTTAGCTGGACTACATCAGCGTGAGATGCTACTGATGGGGAACAGCTGCCCCGGGCCTCCCTGCAGAGCCCACAGCCAATTACCCCTCGTCGTGCAGGGGGGGCAACATGTCACTCCATTACCCCGCCTATTCATGTGTGCGTTTTACAAGTGCACCTCGGCATCGACCTGTGCGTGTTACGGAGCGCCGGCTGAACTCCACACTGGTTTAGCAGAGCACAGGGGGGCCAATCTGACCAGATACCTGACCGGAAGGCAGCACCATGGGATAGCATGTTCACACACACACACACACACACAGAAACATGTACACATAATCACTCACAGGCTGTAAGTGTATCATGGGATAACACATGCAGACAAGTGTATGTACACATACACACACATGCATATGCACACACACACACACACAAACGCAGACACAAATATACACACACACGCACACACACACACACACACTCGCACTGAGGTATTATAAGGGATTTGTACCCGCGGGTTTTACAATAAAAAGGAATAATTGCTAAAGAAAGATTAAGATGAATATATGAGGGGTAAATTAGCAGCACTTAAGAGAATATGTGATTAGCATACAGAAGGGCTGTAAGAGACCTAGAGAATATCCTGACACTCTCAGACCAAGTGAAGGGTACTCAAATCAAAATCAGAGGAGCAGAGGAAAGAAGAGAGAGAGAGAAAGAAATAGAGAGAAAGCGAGAGAGAGGTGAAACATTGAGAAAAGAGGAGAAGAGTAGGAAGAGAGATGGGGTGGGAAAAGGGGAGGAAGAGTGGCAAAGGGAAGAAGGGATATGGAGAAGGGCACGGAAGAGAAGATAAAGCAAGAGGGATATGGAGAAGAACACAGAAGAGAAGAGAAAGCAAGAGGGATATGGAGAAGAACACAGAAGAGAAGAGAAAGCAAGAGGGATATGGAGGACACAGAAGAGAGTGAGATAGACTAAAATTAGAGAGAATGGAGAGATGGGAAAAGAGGAAGAAAGAAATATGGGAATTGGAGGGAAAGATGGGAAAGAGGGATTCTGAAAAGGAAGGAAATGAAGAGAAATGAAGAAGACTGGAAAAGAAGAGAAGAAGGAAATGGAGTGATGGAAGGAAAATAATAGATAGAGAAGAGAGGGAGAGACAGAGAGGAAGAGAGATGGAGATAAAAGAGGATGAGGAGAAGAATAGAGAAGAGAGGAAGAGATACAGATGGGAATTGGAGTGGGGGAGAGAGATTAGAAGAGGGAGGAAATATAAGAGGCACAATCAAAAGAATGGACAGAGCAAGAGAGCCCCGAGGGGGGAGAGAAAGAGACATGCACTCCAAAAACACAGCCCTTTCAAGAAGGAGAAACGCTGAACTCGCCTGAAACACCCAGCTGCTTAACATAAAGAAGTTGTTACCTAACCCTCTCTCTATAGGCCCTCACATACACCCCCACCACACACACACACACACACACACACACTGACACACACACACACGGACACACGCACACACACACACACAGTGAATTATACCGTGAGCTTCGGGGGGTACAGCTATTTAGTCGGGTCATAATGTGAAGTTCTGTGACTATCCTCTGGCAACAATGTTTTGATGATTGATTTGACCTCTATGGACCCTTTAGAAAAGATTTAACCCCCATGTCCCTCCCAAAAATCCCGGCATTTTTTGCTAGAGAGCCAAATTCAAAATGACGCCCGACGCCATCTCTAAAAAATAACTTTTGATCTGGGTGACCTAGAATTATGTATGACACTTTTTCATACAAGTCAACCATGAGGATTCCAAATCTGACATCATTTTGATATTACAACTTTGTTTTGACCGCAGAATTCAAGATGGCTGCCATCTAGTACAGTGGTTCTCAACCTTTTTAGGCTGTGACCCCCCCAAAACAATCATATTTGTACTTGGGACCCCCCAATTTGTGTGACTCCGTTCCACATATACAGATATTATACAGAGAAAATATTATAATATTATACAGAGAAAATAGCTGATCTACAAGCCCACAATGCCTCGCAGGCGTAGTGGGCTTGTAGATGGGCTATTTTCACAATGTTTGCCTTTTCTTATATTATTTGACAATTTGGCTAATGTTTTAGCATTGTTTGATGATTACTTTGGATGCAGTGATGGTCTTTTACTTTGAGAGTCCTTACATTATCACCCCCTTTTTAACTTAACTTTTGTTAAAAAGCAAAACATTTAAAATAATAATAACAAAAGGCCAGTGAATAATGCACTCAAACTACATTTGTTCATTTTATGTTGTGCACATCATACCCAGTTTTCTTGATTCATGTCAGCAGGACTTAACTGTTTCCCTTGCATGCCTTGACATGCCCACAAGATTAGCACATGATGCTTGTTTAGTGCTGCTGCTTGTTGTCTCAGTCATTCTTTTGAGCCCACAGTGAGAGGAGCTAGATATTTGATCTGTAAAGACAAATGTAAAGACAGTGTGCATGCTGCATGCACAACTGCTTGAATATGGAAGAAAACAATATACCAACAGGGACAGATAGACAGTCATGTGTTCTCCAGTGTGGTACTCTGTGTAATGAAGCCACAGATACCATTAGGTCAACCCAGAGATGGGAAAACATAAAACAAAAGTCACTGTTATGGAGTGGCCTTGACAAGTCTACATGTGACATGTCTATGCAATTGTTGATTGGGATAAAGGTCCAGTTGGAATATATGTCCATGAAGCATGTATGTTGACACTATGTATATGTATAAGTATATATACTCTTTTGATCCCGTGAGGGAAATTTGGTCTCTGCATTTAACCCAATCCGTGAATTAGTGAAACACACTCAGCACACAGTGAGGTGAAGCACACACTAATCCTGGTGCAGTGAGCTGCCTGCAACCACAGCGGCGCTCGGGGAGCAGTGAGGGGTTAGGTGCCTTGCTCAAGGGCACTTCAGCCGTGGCCCACTGGTAATATGCAGACACCTGACTGACCTGGCACAGAGAGTGAAGGTAGAGATTGTCTACTCTGTTGGCCCCGTATGCATGAACCTGTCAACCCAACAACTGATGGAAGACTACACCATTGTGCAGTCTGAAGCTGACACCATCCTCTTCACTGTTTATGATGGTCTATTTGTGTTCACGAGACAGGTGTTCTATGAAGACAAGAAGAGTAGCACCATGGCTGAAGCCCGTGCTTCCAAGTGGAAGACCATGAAGAGAAAGTCTTTTATCCGTCTCCCTCCAGATGCAGACAGCTTACGCCAACACTGCCTCCGTGCCAACTACTTGGCGTATCTAGTGCGCCACCCCACACTGAAGGACCACCCGTCGCCACTCGGACATGGTTGGGAGTTGATGGGTGGTCGCTGTCGTCCTGTCTGCCACCCACCTACCTGCACCAGGGCCGGTTGAAGATGACGAGGAAGTTGAGAGAGAGGAGGATGAGGAGGAGGATGATGTTGTCACTAAAGCGATAGTCACTAAAGACATACAAGAACAGAACGAAAAGATAGATGCCACCCTGACACGTAGAGAAGAAGGAGAGGCATGGAGCTCAGAGGCGAACAGTGTGCTACAGGAGATATTGCGAGAACAGAGCTGGATGAAGGATAAATTAGATGACTTGGAATCGAGGTCTAGACGGAATAATCTACGGATATATGGCATCCCAGAGGACACAGAGAAAGGCCCGGTTCTGCCGTTTGTGGGAGAGTGGCTCCGCACTGAATTGTCAATTGACAAAGACCTCCAGATCCAACGAGCCCACAGAGCGCTTGCTGTGAAACCGAAAGCAGGTGGTCCTCCACGGTCAGTAGTTGTCAATTTTCTCCAATACACAGATAAAGAACTAGTCCTGACCAAAGCATGGGAGAAGAAAAACATTAAAATAGGAGACAGCCGCATCTATTTTGATCACGACTACAGTACGGGGGTGTTGCAAAAACGCAAAGCATACGCAGCTGTGAAGGCGGCTCTGAAAAACCAAGGTATTCGCTTCCAGACACCGTTTACAAAAATGCGCGTTCATTGGGCCAACGGGACAAAGACATACAATACCGCAGAAGAGGCTGTCAATAAATTGCGAAGGAGAAGGATGGAAGTGGAAAGCCCAGCGTGTCAGGGAGGTTCTTCCTTAATCGAAAGGCTCCAGTCTTCTAAAATAGCAGCTTGGAATTGTGTTGGAAGAGATGGAATTTTGGCGACAGGCAGACGGGCCAGACAGAAGTTGCAGGAGTTCCAACGCGGCTCCAACGAGATGTGTCAAGACCCGACTGAGTGAGGGCTGTTTTGGTTGGTAGGAGTTCAGAAAATCGCCGAGATCAGAGTAGAATCACTTATAATGACTGACCATTAGGTAAATGATAAAGGAAGTTGAGAAAATGATGTTGAGATAATGTTGAGGGTTAATTTTTCAACTTTTCAGACTGTTGGCTAAAGGGGTAGTCTATGCCACAACCATAACTAGTATGAGTAGAACAGTCCTATATGGTTGGACTCTCACTAGTAGCTGGGGGCCCTTTCTCTATGAAAGGCCATCTCCCCCAAAACGAAAGGGATGTCAATGCATAATGAGAGATGTTGACATTTCTAGGTGGAAGTCAACTTTAATCTTTTCAAACGAGTGTGTCATTTTTTGTTTCTTTAATATTTCTTTGTTCCATATTAATGTTTGTTCAAATGTTGGCCTGAGGGGAAGTGAAATGTATATTAGGGAAAACACTGTAAAGGATTATGTCATGTGAAGAAATTAAGGTTATGTCTTTAAATGTTAATGGCTTGGGAAACCCAGTTAAGAGAGCTAAAATTATTAACAAAGTGAAAAAGGAGAAAGCTCAGATTTGCTTTTTGCAAGAAACCCACCTGTCACAAACAGAACATGAGAAATTGAAAAGGTTAGGATTCAGGAAAACATATTATAGTTCACACACAAATGCACGCCAAAGAGGGGTAGCAATTCTAATCTCAACTAACTTTGAGTGCCAAAAAGAAATAAAAGACAAAGAGGGTCAGTATATTATAGTCAAAGGGACAATTGATCAGCACATTTTCACACTGGTAAATGTTTATGCACCACCAGAGAGTAAACAAAATTATATTAAATTCCTTTTTGATACTATTGCAGAACAAATGGAAGGCATTTGCATAATGTGGGGGAGATTTTAATATTGTGCTGGATCATAATCTTGATACAACTAGTAAGAAAAGAAGTAAGATATGTATGTCAAAATTGATAAACAATGCATGTGAGGAAATGGGCTTATTTGATGTATGGAGGGATTTCCATCCACTAGAAAGAGACTATAGCCATTATTCAGCAACACATTCAGTCTACTCCAGAATAGACTATTTCTTTATGCAAAAAGAAGACAGAGATAGAGTGAAAGAATGTCAAATAGGCGTGACTGATATATCAGATCACAGTGCTCTATATCTAACTATTTACTTAAAAGGCAGAAAAAGAAATACTTTGTGGAGATTGAATGTAGGTGTATTAAATAACAAACTTATAACAGAACAAATCAAATTAGAGATTCAAAACTATCTACAAGAAAACGACAATGGTGAAACGAAACCAATCATATTATGGGATGCCTTAAAGGCTGTCATGCGTGGCAAATTAATAGCCATTACTAGTGGCCTTAAAAAAAACTAAATTGACACAATATCAGTCTCTTCTAGCAGAATTAAAGACAACAGAACACAAACACAAAGAAAAGCCAGACGACAAAACACAGCAACAAATGAAAGAGACACGACATAAAATAAACCAACTGCTGCAACAAGAAGTAGAGATCAAAGCCAGATACCTCAAACAAACATATTATGAACTAGGCCCAAAGGCTGCCAAACTTTTGGCAAGGAAATTACTGCAAGCAGCAAGCGGAAAGAGCTGTCCATAAAATACAAGATCCAAAATCGAACCAATTTACATATGACCCAAAGGAAATTGAAAATGTATTCAGAAATTACTATGAGGAACTCTATACACAAACCTCTGTCATAGATAGAGGAGAGACTACATCTTTTCTTGACTTGCTGGACCTGCCCTCAATAGGCAACATACAAAATGAACATATGACATCACCAATAACTGCAGAGGAGATCCAGAAAGCTATAGACCCTTTCATCAATAAAAACAAAAACAATGCTTGAACGTTCTATTTGGGCCCCAATCTACTTCCTCTGCATTAAGATAACATATGGAATGTTAAAAAGGAAGTCTTTTGGGGCCAACTATGATGCTGATAATGGAACTCTCTTGAAAGGGTCCATAGGGAAATTAAAAACATCTAAGGCACCAGGTAGTGATGGATTTCCACCTGAGTGGTATAAAAAACTCAACCAAGAGTTGAGTCCACTTCTTCTCACTACCTTCAACTGGATTTTGGGAAGAAAACTGTATCCCTCCATCATGGAAGGAAGCGATCATCACAGTGCTCCCCAAACCACAAACAAATAAGGAATTATGTCACAATTATAGGCCTATATCAATTTTAAATGTTGACTATAAGATTTATACTTCAATTATAGCTAGTAGATTACAGACGATTATACCGGATATTATAGATGAGGACCAAACAGGTTTTGTTAGAGGACATCAAACCCAAGATAATATTAGAAGAACGCTGCTTATTATAAATAGAATTCAAAAAAGCAAGTCACCAACAGCATTGATTAGTCTTAAATGATCCAGTGAAATCTTTTGATAGATTAACGCAGACCCTGGCAAAATACAGTCAATACTCTGGATATAAACTAAACATATCAAAGACTCAGACAATCATGTTCCATGCGGTACCGACGCAGGGGTGACAGAGTACAAACTAAAATGGGAAGCAAAATCTCTTAAATATTTGGGAGTAAACATAACCAAAAATCTTTCTGAACTATATAGCAGTAATTATGAAGAAGTGGATAATATGGTAAGAACAGATATTGAAAGATGGTCTACCTATCCCATCGATTTTACAGACAGGATAAATGCAGTTAAGATGAATATACAACCTAGGCTCTTGTATTTATTCCAGTTGCTCCCAGTAGAGGTGCCTTCAGCACAGTTCACAAAATGGGACAAATTAATATCAAGATTTATATGGGAGGGTAAAAGACCTAGAGTGCGATTTACTACTCTCCAACTACCTAAAGATAAAGGAGGCATGGCACTCCTAAGTTTGAGGGAATACTTCTATGCAGCACAAATTCGTCCGCTTCTGTGTTGGTGTAGTAATGACGCTGTAACCCGCTGGAAAGATATAGAAATGAATACCTGTTCCTACCCGATCCAAACATACATTGGCGAAAGGGAAACTCCTTTAAAGATCAAGGATCAGGTTGACCCAGTAACATCTTTTACGCTAGACACATGGCAGTCTGTAGTTAAACAGCTGAGGTTAGGGAGGGAGCCCAATCTTCTGAGATGGATTGCATTTGACGGAGAATTCAAACCAGGGAAAATCGACACTACATACAGAAATTGGGTAGCTGCAGGCATAACTGCTATATGTACAATTATCAAGGAAGGAGAAATTAGGAGTTTCCAAGAAATAAAAGATACTTTTAGTTTAAGAAACACAGATTTATTCAGATATTTACAGATGAGGGACTACTATGAAAACAAAGTTAAAAAGAAGGAGGGAGAGGTGCATCCCCTCATCAAAGTATTTGCGATGTCTTACTATAGAGAAATCCCTAGAGCAATTTCAATTCTTTATTCTTGTTTAATGGAATCCAAACAATATTCAACACTATATATAAAGACCAAATGGGAGAAAGAGCTAGGTGAGAAAATCCAAGTCGAGACCTGGTATGACGTGGAGATGTCAACAGACCACCACACAATCTCAAAGGTGGAGAGAGTTTGCTTGGAAGAACCAGATTCGCTACTTTATCACCCCTTTAATTAAAAGTAAACAACTATCAATGCAACAAACATGCTGGAGACAATGTGGCGATATGGCACCAAACCATACACACATTTTTTGGAGCTGTAAGAATATAGAGCCTTTTTGGAGAGAGGTACACGTCGCTTTAAGTGAGATCTTGGGTTATGCAATTCCATTTACATGTAAGGTCCTATACCTAGGAGATTTGGAAGAATATGTTTCCAAAGACGACCAATATCTAGTAAAGATTTTGCTTACAGCGAGTAAGAAGGCTATCACTAAGAACTGGCTGAAAGCAAACATACCAAATCGTAAACAGTGGTGTACTATCATTGAGGAAATCCAAGGGAAATGTTAACATACAAATTAAAAATGAAAGAAGAATCATATGAAAAGAACTGGGGAAAGTGGTTACAAAATGAATTGAAGGTAGACATAACAAGTTAAAACAAAAATGTAGAGTATGAATGTACCCTATAGGCCCCCTTATATTTTTTATTTTTTATTTTTTTGTGTCTGTTTATTTGCTTTTTGTTCTTTCTCTATGTATGTATTTGTTGTTACCAATAAAAATAAAGTAAAAAAAAAAAAAAAAAAAAAAAAAACGTCACCTTACCGTGGTGGAGGGGTTTGTGTGTCCCTATGACCCGAGAGCTATGTTGTCTGGAGCCTTGTGCTCCTGGTAGGGCCTCCCATGACAAACTGGTCTCTGGTGAGGGGCCTGACGAAGAATGGTTCAGGGCAGGACGGCAGGCCCTAAGGGGGCAATCCCCCCAGCTGGCTATCTGGCTATTCAGATCTTGCTAGGCCTACTCAATGTTTTTCAAAGGTTGGCTACCACTATGTTACAGAGGCAGTGAAATATTGGACAAATGTATGGTCACCGCTTGTAAACCCATTCGTAGGCTATATCAGGCATTTGCAGCCTACACTGTACATTTGTCACACATACATTTTGACAGCTAGTGAAGTGAACGAACCATAGCAAAGAACACAGTCTGAACGTAGAGAAATGGTACAGCCCAATGGGGGTGATGGTTTGAAAATCGTATTTCATTAGATTATTTCCTGAATTGTTGGTATGTGATGGTAATAATGCATTTAAATACATCCAATTTTGGATAGGCTAACATTATATTTTATTACATGTTTTTCAGTACCCCCCAAACTATTATTTTCATCCCTTTTGGGAGGGTCCAAGTCTCATCTAGGGGGGTCAGACCCTCCCAATACCCACCGTAATTCAAACCATGCACACACACACACACACTGACAGACACACACACACACTGACACACACACACACTCACACACACAGGACGTTGCCGATGTCCACTGCTGGGTCTTATCATCAGGCAATGTTTTTTTGCTTCTGACCACACCACTCTCCTTCTCCAAGCACAGGCACCCAGGCAGCTCTGAGGCTGCCGCTAACGCTAGCTCCGGCGCTCACAGACCCAATGGGCTATTTTTAGCCCGCTAATAAGAAGTCATTGGAGAGCGGAGCTTTTGGCTAAGACAATAGGCATAGAACTGGGAGTGAGGAACGGGCCTGCATGCAGGGAGAAGGCAGAAGAAGAAGAAGAAGATGATGATGATGATGATAAACTCACTGATTAATGGTCTTTGAAGTACTATGGCTTGATTTTTATTAAAATGCACCGATGAATTGGATGTTGTTTATGTCATTTGCTGCAATGCAAAAGGTTTGAATTTATTCATTTCATGTGCATATTTTTTTCCCCCATTTCATTATATTTTATTGCTGAGCTCGGCAGTGCTATTGTACTGGGCAGGGGACCAGCGTGGGCTCCTGTTGTGTGAAATAAATATTTCAGTGCCTTACACGATAAGGCCCTTTCACCAGCTCAGCAGCTTGTTGTAATGACAGGACTGCTACGTGTGTGTGTGTGTCTGTGTGTGTGTGTGTGTCTTCTATTTTCACCACTCTCTCAGTCTGTCTCGGTCGTAAGATCTTCTCTGCCTGACTGCGCACAATGCTCTCTCTCTCTCTCTCTCTCTCTCAATCTTTCTCTCTATCTCTTTCACACATACACATACACACACACCCACACACCTCCTGACGTCTGCTCCAAAGTGTAGCCCACCGACACCCCCCCAAACTGATCCAATGAAACAAATGTAGTCCATGCAGTATTAATCAGAAGACAGACCTGTCGGCAGGCAGCCAGGAACACGCTCTTCCTTTCCTGCGCTCTCTCTCTCTCTCTTCTTATTCCCTCTCTTTCTCTCTCTCTCCCTCTCTTTCTCTCTCTCCATCTCTTTCTGTCACCCTGTCTTGCTCACTTTCTCCAGCTCTCCCCATCTCTAGTACTTTTGTCTTATCACTTCCCACCTCCACATCTTTCTCTCTCTCCCCTCTCCCCCCCCCCTTCTTTCACACACACACACACACACACACACATTCATAAATGCACCCCCTATCCCACACACATACACTCACACATACATCTCTCTCTCTCTCTCTCTCTCTCTCTTCTCTCTCTCTGTCTCTCTCTCAAACACACAATCACTGACAAAGGACCAAAAAAAAGGAGCACATCCATGCCTGACATTTAACTAATGGCTGGTGATCATAGACTGGGAACATGGACAGAGCTGGCCTCAGCTGAAAGCAGGCGCCAGAGCCAGTGAGCTGGGGATACAGGCCTCAAACTGACCCAGAGTGCTGAGGATACAGGCCTCAAACTGTCCCAGAGTGCTGAGGATACAGGCCTCAAACTGTCCCAGAGCCAGTGAGCTGAGGATACAGGCCTCAAACTGTCCCAGAGCCAGTGAGCTGAGGATACAGGCCTGGTTCACATGGAATTGGAAATAGAGGTACATGTCAGCAATGTTGTAGACGGATTTACATTCAGAGGCTGACATTCTATCTTCAGAGAGTGAAATTCCTATCCCATATATGCTCAAAATTCACTACACCGGCTGATTCTATTTAGCAAACCATTCAGCCAGATAGATGAGCTATTTAGAGACCAGTGTTAAGTGCACAGGTAAAAGCCAACCTGTGGTGGGACTTCTACTCTCTGAAGTCGGGATGTCCCTCTCTGTATGCAGTAAGAGCCAGGGCAGACGGAACATGTACAGAAAAAGGATTCCAGGATTGCGACAGTAGAACGATCTCCTACGGCGTAAAGTCGTGTTCACACCAGAGGGATAGACGGAGCACGTGCGGAACAGTAGCATTCCCAGAGCACGGCTGAGATCCACTGTTCCGACTCAGCGTGCTCCCCCACAGAGTAAGGCTGGCCTTGCTTCTCGGGGCCGCTGATCTGGAGTCAGCCGATTAGGCCCTCTCAGGCTTGGGCTGGGCAGTCTGAGCCTTGCCGAGCGCTCCAGCTTAGCGTGCTACCTCTTAAGGATGAGGAGTTTAAGAGCGCAAGAGGGAATCAGCGCGCAATCCGCCGGATATCGGCTCAGATCCGTGCTGGAACGTGCTCCATTCCTCTTTATCCTGGGAGTGGGTGGGGTGGAGGGTATTTCGCTGCAGGAGTACATTTCTCTGGGTTTTGTTCTGGTTTTGTCTGTAGTTTTGTTTTTGATCTATGTTGTGGCTACAATATGTACAGTATGTAACCACAACAGAATGTAAAAATAGCTATTATCAAAACAGGTTGTTTAGCTCACTTAGAGACGAGTTAAAGCGCCGATGATTTTATGTTTAATGAGTGCTGAGGAAAACACAGACACCCAGACAAGCTGCCCGGATTAGGGGTCAAAATGTGCACAGGTCCACAGTGCACACGCCGGATGGACCTCTCTACTTGTGGTGTGGGGAAACACATCTTGTGAGTTTACACCTTTGCACACATAAGTAAGTAATTTCGTATGTTTTTTTTTCAGTCTATCAAGTCCAGAAGGCTGCACTCATTCACTGAATTTATACTGATGCAAAAAAAACGAACATGTTCTGATGTTCAAAACGTGATTGACAACATGAGGTTGTATATATTTTTCAGTCATCCGACAATTTTATTTAGAAAAATACAGACTCAGAAAGGCCTTTAGTGTGGTGAAAGTGGTGTTTTCTGTGTACCACGTGGTCTTGGACTCCAATACTGATCCAGAACTGGGCCTGGCATTGATCTATTGACTCCAAAGGCCATACTGTGTGTGTGTGTGCGTGTGCTTGATTCTCCTTTTCCTGCATTGCTGGAGGGCTATTAGAGGGGTAGATTAGTTTTGATGTGATGCGACAAAAGAATCAGTGACTTCATAATGCGTCGTGTCATAAATATGGAAGTGTCATGCTGGACTGGTGCGCTGTGGGATATGGAGTCTTTCTTCTTATTCAAGCACAGCAGAGAGCTCTGCGTTTTCATGTGGGTGACATTATAGATCCCCATAGACATCAGTGGAACCAAAGGCTCCTGTCGTGCGTGTGTGTGTGTGTGTGTGTGTGTCTTTCTGTCTGTGTGTGCTGTGCCTGGAGGGTGAAGTCTCTTTCTCTTTAGTCTAAGTAGGTGGAGGAGAGATGGCTGGTTGGTGGAATAATTGGCTCTCCACATTAAAATAACAAATCATATGTTCAGCCTTTTCAGAAGCAACAGAGAGGATGGAAGAAGACAGAAACAAGGGAAAGCCAAATGAAAAAAGAGAGAAAGATTGGAAGAAAAAAGAGCAAGAAAGAGAAAAGAGACAGAGAGAAGGAAAGAGAGAGCAGAGAGAGAGATGTAGAGAGAGTGAGGGAGAGAGAGAGAGAGAAAGAGAGAGAGAGCTGTGGAACTGCAAGTGATGTGATTAATTTCACTCAAGGCCTTTCTTCTCATTCTAATGGCTTCGTACAGATGGAGGTGTTGAGAATGACTCGCTCTGGCAAATTGGAGTTCCTCATAAATAAGCAAACAGCTATGAGAAACAAGAGAACATGAAGGAGAAGGAGCACATCATTGCAACAGACAGACAGACCGAGTGGCGGCAGCACTCGCGCTACGCTCCTCTCTGTAGCTAGCCTGGGGGTCTTATGGGTGTCATCCCTATGTTCCCCGGGTCCTATATGTTCCCCGCTCGGGGTTAGGGTTAGGTTCCTATGTTCCCCGGTCCCATACAAAGTGGGGAACATAGGACCCGGGGAACATATGTATGCTCCCGTCTTATGCTAACATACTAATGAGGTCAGTTCCCCTCTCGCTTGCAAGGGTGAGGGTCGCACCTGGTCCAGGGGTTGTGAGCTGCCCCGGGTTAACTTTTATTCAGTTTTACAGTGGACGTCTGTCTCTGTGTCTTTCCACCCTCTCTCTTTCTCCATCCTTGTCTATCTCCTCCTCTCTTCCTCCTCCCTTTTTCTCTGCCTTACAGTTGCTCTCTCTTTCTTTATCTTCCTTTATCTTCTCTCTCTATCTCTAACTTGTATCCTTATTTCTTTTTAATTATCCTTTAAAATAAACGAGAGTGTGCAAAAAACACATACACACGCACACACATGTATGCACGCGCACAGGCGCACACACACACACACACACAGCATTATTCTGCCTGGTGTGGCTCTTCCTATAAGTACATGCTTCTCTAAAGCTGTCATTGTTTTTCTACTGGTGTGGCTTTCAACTCTTTAAGCTCACAGTGGATGGTGGTGCCGCTGTCGCAATAATGACAAAAAAAGGGAAAAAAAGGGAATAGAAAATGGACAGATATAAAGTGCCTGAAGAAAAGGTTGTGTGAACAGAGGTGGCAGTTTCTATGGTTACAAGATAGTTGTCCAGGTGCAGAGTGACTGTTCTTTTCCCACCTCTCTCTCTCTCTCTCTCCGTGTGTGTGTGTGTGTGTGTGTGTGTGTGTGTGTGTTTGTGTGAATGTTAGGAGCAGTTAGAAGAAGCTGTAACCACCAACCTTCCAACCCTCCCTAAAAGGGAGCAGCCTGGTCTCTCGAGTAACAAGCAGGTAAAGAATGCACACACGCTCAAACACACACACTCAAAGAACTCACCTTAAAAAATAATGTATTTCTATTTTTTGTGCGTCATTGTCAAAACAAAGATCCAATGTAATGCCAGCCTCAAAATTACAATCACAAAATGTTGCGCAAACATACACACACACACACACACACACACACACACACACACACACACACACACACACACACACACACATACACACACACACACACCACAGGGCTCCAGAGGCCTCAACCTGACTTGATCACATACACGTTCACTTACTTAGCACTTTCTCAGATTACACAGCTTTTAATCAGTAGCTCTAATTTCACATTAATGACTGTGTGTGTGTGTGTGTGTTAATTAGTGTGAGAAAGATATACATGCTTTAAATGAAATGCTGTATTCAACCAGTTTAATGCTAGAAAAGAGAAGGCTGGTGTGCCTTTTATGAGCCAGAAGCCAACCTACCTGACATATTACACACCCCTCAATGCTGTGTGTGTGAGGAAGATTCTATGTGTGTCTCTCTCTCTCACACACACATGCATACACAGACACACACACACACACACACACACACACACAATGACTCGGTCCCATTCCTGTCAGCATAACACAGAGTGGCAAATTAGTAAACAGCCATTTCTGCACTTAAACCTCTCTCTTTTCGCTGGCACCAAGCTGGCACTCCTGCCCCGACCAGTACCCCACCGTCTGCCTCTGAGAGCCGCAGAAGTGTGGGGCATGTAGAGAGAGGATGAGCTGTGTGTGTGTGTGTGTGTGTGTGTGTGTGTGTTGGTGCACGTGATGGTGAACGGAGGGCACAGCTTTGAACTGGGGCTGAACTCCATTGCTGGTGCCGCTATTCCCCCCAGCTTCCTCTATAGGGGCCCCAGCAGATGATGCACAGCCTGCCAGGCTGGTCTTCAAGCACCTTTATGAACCCAATAAGGACCAAAAGGAGAGGAGATAACCTCCTCAACATCAACACAACACTCCATATACATGTACTGTATGGATCATTGTTGTTATTTATACATGTATGGGTCACTGTTGTTATTTATACATGTACAGTATGGGTCAATGTTGTTATATATACATGTATGGGTCACTGTTGTTATTTATCTATATGGTTGGTGCCACGGGACCTGTTCAAAAGCACAACATGCGGTCATCATGTTTCCTACAGGTTTCCTACAGGGGCTTGGTCTTGGCATGTCTACAGTGCCGGAGGAGCTCTTTTTGTTCTGCCTTTGGGGGAGAAATGAAGCCCGTGTCTGAGCCTCAGGCAGGAAAGAGAGAATGCACCAGTGGAAGAAGGAGGAGAGAAGGAAAGAGAGAATGCACCAGTGGAAGAAGGAGGAGAGAAGGAAAGAGAGAATGCACCAGTGGAAGAAGGAGGAGAGAAGGAAAGAGAGAATGCACCAGTGGAAGAAGGAGGAGAGAAGGAAGGCTGTGGGGATGTCCTGCGTCTCGTCTTTATCATTCTCTGTGCAGCCCTGCCTATATGCAAATCGACGGGAGGTTGAGAGAAGCTATTGATTGCTGTAGCCTCTGGACATTTTCAAATTAGCTGTTGGAGTGGAAATTGATACCCCATCAAATTCAATAAGCGTTCACCTGAATAATTCCTTAAATGTTTCTTTTGACTTTTGTTAATGGTCTAACACCTCTGCCTGAGTAGAGTACTATACACAGACCGGTGGGGGGGATTCAGGCATGTAGCCTTGGTCGTGTAATGATAGCTTGTGTGTAACCCAAGATCTCTTCACTCACAAAACAACACTTATCAGACGTTTAAGAGTGTTTTTCTACTCTCTAATAGCTTATGGGTAGGAAAAATAAGATCTCAATGAAAAGGAGAAGCCTTTTCAAAATGATTATTATTATTTTTTTATGCCAGTGGGAAGAAGTGGGGCGATGTTTGATTTGTGCCCCTCCGCGCAGTGACAGAACATCCGCAGGACTTCCCCATCTCCCACTCAGACCATAGATAATGACCGGCACAGGGGCGACACAGCCTTAATAAAATTAGACTGTCTTCTAATACAATCGCTGTATAGAAGTGCATGTGGTCACTGAAGCTGCAGGGGTGAATAGAGTTACTGAATAGATTGTGGCTGGGAGAAAGCCCTGATAATCACTCGCAGTACGCATCTGTGTGTTTATCTGTGTGTGTCGTGTGTGTGTTGTGATAGCGTGGAGAGCGGCTCCTCATTGATTGTGTGCTTTTTGGAGCAAACTAAGCGTGTGATGAAGGCTGTCAGATAAGCAATAACACTGATTGGGTCCCGCCGGGGGAAAACACACACACACACACACACACACACACTCTCTCTCTCTCTCTCTCTCTCTCTCTCTACCTCTCTAAACACACACACTCACTCACTCTCTCTCTCTCTCTACCTCTCTACACACACACACACTCTATCTCTCTCACACACACACACACACACACACACACACATACGCGCACACACACACACACACACACACACACAAAAACAAATTGAGAAAAAAAATGTGACACCTTATTGGACGGCTCGGTGGGCCTGTGAACTAAACACGTCCTCACACTTGAGGCCTGTTTCAGAACAGCAAGGCAAAACATTAAGGGTGTGAAGAAGAAGCCACTGTGCGTGTGTGTTCTGGCGCCAGAGAGCCTGTGGCGAGAAACTGACAAGTGTCACAGCGGGTCCGAGAGGCCTCTGCCAGCAAACTTTCATCTCTCCGCCCTCCGCTCCACGCCACTCCGCAATGCACGCGCTCACTCGCTGCCAGCTCCTCACGGGCGCACAGATTTCCCCCGCAGTGATGGTACACGCTTCTCACATCTGCCTCTCTCTGTCCAAAACACAGCAACACTGCTATGAAGGAAAGTGTACACAAAATCATATTTGGCTCTTGTTATTGTTGTAATTGACTGCAGTAAATAAATGAATAAATAAATAAGCAGGCGAACTACATAAATCTTTAAACAGGGGGAAACAAACAATAGTATAAGTATATATACTTTTTTGATCCCGTGAGGGAAATTTGGTCTCTGCATTTAACCCAATTGGTGAATTAGTGAAACACAAACAGCACACAGTGAGGTGAAGCACACACTAATCCCGGCGCAGTGAGCTGCCTGCTTCAATGGCGGCACTCGGGGAGCAGTGAGGGGTTAGGTGCCTTGCTCAAGGGCACTTCAGCCGTGGCCCACTGGTCGGGGCTCGAACCGGCAACCCTCCGGTTACAAGTCCAGAGTGCTAACCAGTGGGCTACGGCTGCCCCCTGGTTATAGGTCATAGTTTACCTTTCCACAATCTTCCGCCTGAAAACAACACTGTTTAGTATAAAATCACCCATATTCTCTTTGACTTAAGGCATAACTTGATGCATACTGTTTCTGTGGGGTGTGTGCAGTGATTAAAAATGATTTATCGTGTAATTTCTTCAAACAACTGTTAACTGTCCTTTTTAAACAACACTTTGTAATTAGTGCAGTTATCCTTACGTACGTCCAAACTCTCTTTCAGTCATAAAAAACACACCAGTGCTGCTTCTTCACTGCTGGTAATTGTTGTGATATGCTTGTTCTCCTTTAGGAAGTAACAAAACAAAGCAAAATTAATGACTTTTCTGGAAAAAAAAAAGTGTTTTTTTAAGATTCTCTGTGCACTGCCAAAACTCTCCTTTCAGATTGATTATTTTTATATGCACCAACTGCACTGCCCAAGTGCTTTTGATATCGCTGTGTCTGTGTTTTTTTATGCATTATTATTAAAGAAAATAATGATGGAAATAAAATATTATGATAAAAAACCCTGAAGCAAAATAAATGTCAGTCCATTTTTAGCTATATGTAAATCCATCCTTTGTAGAACATCTCATCCCATTACAACCAATAGGCATTCAAAAAGCATCATCCTTTACCTTACATAACACATCCTCTGATCATTGCTGTCTGTCGTCGGGATTCTCAGACTGAAAAATATTTAGTTGCTTTCCTGCACACTTGCTCCATCATTTCTAAACATGAGTCATTTTTCTCGACACCTGTCATGTCCGACCCCCGTTTGGACTGCAAGTGCGGATGTGTGCGTGCAGGAGATGTACAGGTGAAAGTGCTGAACAAAGAGTGCAGTCGATTTCCTGCTTGCGCTCCCACAGCATCGTTTGTATCTTTTGACAAAGCAGAAACTTCCCTCAGGACACCGTAGAGAGCTCTTCAACAATCTCACCAACAGATCTGATCTGAGTTGATCTAGTTTCTGGAAACTTGAGCTAGTTTCCGGAAACATCTATAATGCCAACTGACATTTAACTGGTGACGAATGGATTGTTTCATTTTATTTTAATTCTTTTTACTTCACCTTCTTGCTTTTTTGTCTAGGATTTAGCAAGGTGCAATAATTCTACCTTTACCTTGACTAGGCTATTGGGTAGCATTTTGAGGTGATAATTTGTGCATTTCCCTGATAGATTAAAATGCACACACTGTACAATGCTGGCTTCATCATTGTGGAGTCATTTGTGTGTTTTTTTTTGTTTTGTTCCTCAAACACATTGCAGAGTTAGGAGCAGTGGCGGTGCCATAGGCTGCACATTAGCATAATATTTAACGCTACGCCGCTAGCAACTCAGTAATGTCCCTTTCTGGGCCTCCAGTACCTTATTTGCGTAAGCAAATATATTTAGCCATGATTCCTAATTCCTATTTGCAGTCATAATTTATGTTCATTTGCACATCTATTTTTGAATGGGACGTTGCAGGTTGGCCTATTTGAGGTTTTCCAGTTCCTCGAAGGGGAACCAACGGTCTAGCCTTGGTGGACTTCATAGCTGTGTTTATACAGATCAGAGTAATGTAATGTTTGTTTTGTGTAGATACTGCAGTTTGTATTATGAGTCTTTTCGGTTGTGGTTTCTTCATCTCTCTCTCTCTCTCTCTCTCTCTCTCACACACACACACAAACACACACAAAAACACATATACACACACACGGTCACAAAGGACTATTTTCAGTATTCAGCTGATTTGTGAATGTATGGCCAAGCAAACTACATTGTTGCATGCATCCCATTATCCAGTCTTCATACAACCCTCTTCCTAACCACACACACACACACACACACACACACACACACTCACACACACTATCTCAGTGTTCAGACAAATTGATCTCATATGGCCAGTGAACATCATAACTACATGTTCCCCACATTTCAATCTTCATATTAATGCATCCCCCCTAACCACACACACACTCGTATCCCATTTGAATATTTAGATGGGATGTATGTTAGAGTGTGACCCACATGTGAGCAGCACAGCACTCTGGCAGATGGAGTTTTACAATCCAGGGCGACAGTGAAATATTAATCCTAAGGAGCTGTGTGTGTGTGTGTCGCCGTGGCGCTGAATGATGCTTTTACAAGTTGACACATTTTTAATGCGCTGCCTTCAGAAAAGGCTGCGAACGCATCAATTATGCATCTGTCACAACCATTGTGTTTGTGACCTGTGGATAGCTGCTCTGGGACTAATGTGACCGCTGTTGTTAAGTGCAACAGAAACTTTTAAAGTGCACAGAGGCTGTCACATTCCTCTGTGGTGCACATACTTTCTCTCTCTGTGTGGTCGTATGCACATGTGTAGTTTTGACTGTGTTATAACTACATCTTAATACTGTAATAATAATAATAATGCATTTTATTGGTCGCTTCACAAAAGAAATGTAAAAATACAGACAATTTACAAACACAATAGGAGGTAATACTGGCTCTATTACTCTGTCGGAAATTCTGCATTTTTTGACTCATGCGACTTATAGTCCGGAAAATATGGTACTCTGTCGGAAATGATACACAGTTAATAAAGTTTTGGTTACATTGCGTATGTGATAAGTACCTCTGCACTGTAGCTTGAATGTTATCCTCTTTCCGTAGGTCACTTTGGATAAAAGAGTCTGCTAAATGAATAAATAAAAATGTAAATAATTTAATAGACTCTTGTCAACCACTCCCATAAATGGCACAGATGAGTGGTTTATGTTTGCTGGAATTGTTTTCTAAAGTCACAGCTGTCTGTCTTGGTGTCAAAACCTCACTCACAACAACAAAGGCACCAGGGTAACTGCTGCTGCCAACGACCGTCCTGGCACATCTGCACACATAAATGGGATATCAAGTGCTGGCGTGTGTCTGAGTGTCTGCAGGAGAGAGGAAAGTCGTAGCGCAATAGAAACTTCTCCACTTGACATTGACTACTCACCTTCATATCATGAAACGCAAGGAGATCAGGATGAAAGCCTTTTCTGTTTTGATATGCAAATACATCACTCGCAGCTGTGTGTGTGTGTGTGTGTGTGTGTATGTTTGCTCTGTGTAAGTATGTGTGTGTGTGTGTGTGAACGAGTGTTAATGTGTCTATATCAGTGGCTTTGTGTACAAGTACGTGTGTGTGTGTGTGTGTGTGTGTGAGTGTGTGTTATTGTGTCCATATCTCTGTGTGCACCCTGACCCTTTGTGTATGTGTGTTTTAATTGCCTTCTGAAAGGTGGAGAGAGCGTTTATTAGAGAGTACAGAAAGTGCAGGCACACACACACACACACACACACGCACACACAGACACAAACACACACACACACACACACACACACACACACACACACACACACACACACACACACACACACACAGCAGCACTGGTCCGGTGGGGTAATTACAGGGCATAACCGGAGTGGGCGGAGATATACAGTAAGCACTCTGCTGTGGAGGCAAGGGGAAGGTGGAGGGCCTGGGCTTAAGCTCCTGAAGGCTTCACTCTCATGCTTACCTACACACACACAGACACAGACACACACACACAGACACACACACACACACACAGACAGACAGACACACACACACACACACTTAACCCCCCCACACACAAATACAAACACAAAGTGTATATTACATTTACTCTATTACTCAATTACTATTTGACATTTTCTAAAGGGTTTTCTACAGTGTAGATTGCATTGTGTTTGGGAAAATAAACCAGTTTAAAGCAAAGAACATCAATTCATTCAGTCAGATGGGTGTTTTTCAGGCCAGGATTCTCAATCTAAGATCTGTAAGCGTCCCATTTCCAACATAAAAGATGGCAAACGTCACAGAACACAAGTCTGCTATATAACAGACTCATGAGTTCTTCTTGTGCTGTTGATGGTTAATCTAAAGACCCTGCTGGCAAAGCCTGTGCCCGAGCTGTGTTAAGCTAATTGTATGCAGTGGCTGGCCTGTCTGGTACATACGTACGTACGTACATTGGTGTGGGGTTTGGTTTAGTTGCTTGTCATTGTCATGGCTCTTTACTGGGTAAACCTTGACTCTTTCTCTGGACAAGATGAAGGGTGGATATTTGCTGCTGTTTTCATTGTTGTTATTCATTCATGCAGTTGTAAAAAGGCCTTTGCCCTAATGTCCCATTCCTGTTGGCTCATGACTAGCAGGGATGGAGTGGTGCTATTTTTATTGTTGTTGTTGTAGTTGTTTTTGTCATTGACGATAGTCATTTTATTGGTCCTTCACTGGGCAAGGGGCCTTTGCCCTGCTCTTCCAGAACTATTGGTTGAGGTTATGATGTGTGAGTGTGTGTGTGTGTGTGTGTGTGTGTGTGTGTTTTGAGTGTGTGTGTGTGTGTGTGTGAGAGTGTGTGTGAGAAGAGCTGATGGGCTACCTGGGGACTAATTCGTCCCAGAGGTCTCTCTCTGTCTCCCGCGTGGCTGCGGATGATAAATGAACCTCTTGCAGGAGTGCGGACCGACTCACTGTCACACAGGCACTGGAGCTCGCTCTGACCTGACATCTGCCCTCGGTCAGCACACACACACACACACACACACACTCAAAAAAAAAACACACACACACACACACACACACTGCTGCTGACCAAGCTTGTGTCTTTGAGAGAGACAGAGAGAGAGGGAGAGATGGAGAGAGTTGTGTGTGTGAGTAAGACAGAAAGATAGATACTTGTGTGAGGTGTGTGTGTGTGTGGTGTGTGTCTATGTGTGTGTGTGAGAGAGTGTGCATTTATATGATATTGAGGCCTCATCCACAGATATTTTGAAGACAATATTTTTCTATTGCGTATTCAAAAAGGTTGTCTTCACATTTTCGAGGGGAAATCCTGCAATACATATGCCCGACCAGTAGGTGGTGCCTTGGCGATGGTTTCACGCAAACACCTGGAGCATACACAATACTATGTGAAATTCAACTTAAATGAATGTAACCGGTGTGCTTCTAGATAACGAACCGTTGTGCTTCTAGATAACTATCCTAGCCTTGCAATAATGTTAACGCAACCGGTGTGCTTCTAGATAACTCTCCTAGCCTTGCAGTAACGTTAACGTAACAGTTGTGCTTCTAGATAACTATCCTAGCCTTGCAATAATGTTAATGTAACCGGTGGGCTTCTTGTTAACTATTCTAGCCTTGCAGTAATATTAGCATAACTGGTGTGCTTCTAGATAACTATCCTAGCCTTGCAATAACGTTAACGTTTGAAAAAGTTTTCACTCTGAAACCCGTTTTCAAAGAAGTGTGTTTCAGGACTAAAATGCCAGTATCCCGTGGACAAATGGCCAAAATGATTGCAAAACTTGCGTAGGTGCGTTTTCACCTAAGATATCATTTTCATTGTTTATTTGTGGAGGGGCCCTGAATGTCTTTCTTTGTTCCTTTCAGCCCCCCACCCCCCCTTGCGACGGCCCTGTGTCTGTGTGCGATTGTTCAGTATACTAGAGGTAGGACATTAACGCAGGTACTGTACAGTAGGTTTGGACTTTGTGACATTCTTAATCTTGCACTGTCTGTCTTTTTAATATCTGTAGCTATATGAGGTTTGGATTGCCATTGGTTTCTTCTTCTGAGATAATATCAACTGACCAGATATCCTGCACAAACTGAAAACCTGCTTCTTTTACTAAGGTAGGAGATGAGAGTGATTCATTTCAAAGGTCAGGAACGTAATAAAGGCTTCAGTTTATTCTTGTGCCTCTAGCCACCCGCCACACATACACACCACATGGACACACACACACACACACACACACACACACACACACACAACTCCATCTACACTGTGCAGCTGTGAAAGTGAAATAATTGAGACTTTCACTGTTTAAACAAATCATAAAACAGCACCTGAGCTACTGAGCGTCTCCATTCGGGGCCGAGATGCCAACCTTGGCACTCTCTCCGTACCCCCACCACTGGCAGCAGACTGGCTGGCATTTGGTGCCCTGTGTGCCAGTGTCTCCGTCTCCAGCCAGCCTCGATGCACAGTACTTAAAGCACTGGCACTGGCCAGCACTGGATAAGGAGTCCTGACCTTTAATGGGTCTCGCTCTTTCCTGTGTGTGTGCGCAAAGGAGTCCTGACCTTTAGTGGGTGTGTGTATGTGTGTGTGTGTGTGTGTGTGTGTGTGTGTGTTTGTGTGTGTGTGTGTGTGTGTCTGTGTGTTTGTGTGTGTGTGTGTGTGTGTGTGTGTGTAGGAGGGGAAAGAGTGTATCCACATGAAGGGGTTTCGTTGTTTGTTTTTTTTTGTTCTGTTTCTTTGGATCTGCTTGGACACTGGAGAGTGTGACCTGTGTATATGGCGCTGAGTGACATTTACAAAACTGTGTGTGTGCCTGTTTGTGTGTGTGTGTGTGTCTGTCTAAGTGAGATAGAGAGAGAGAGAGAGAGAGAGAGAGATTTATACTCTTCCCTTAAGACCGAAATACATTTTTGTTGGAAATTTGTTTGAACATTTTCCCTGAGGTTGTGGCACTGCATAGCCTTAATTTTCACCTCCACTGCACACATTAAGTGGTGTTACTGTAACAGAAAGACAAGAACAAGTGTGTCCCCCTGCAGATGAAATCTAATTCATAATCTCTCATCAGAACCCCCCCACACACACACACACACACACACACACACACACACATCCTCTACTACCACTGCTGAAGTCTGCTGTCAACTTGCAATATTGCTACTGTACACCTGTTGTGGGAAGAAGCAAACTTCCGGTGCCATAACTTATACACAAGTTTTTTTTCCCCTTCAGGGCCCTGAAACGGCTTCCGTGCATCACAGCGTACCCCAAAAATACACCCAATTTAATGGTGCATGAACAATACTGGGGTGTGGTGGCATTTAGCATTGCTTCTTGCACTGCCCGGTTGGCCTGGGTTTGATTCCCAGTTAGGAGTATTCGCCACTTTGGATAAAAGCATTTGCCTTGCACTTGGAAAGCCCACCAGGTCTTGTTTTCAATTGAACATTGAGTTTAAATTGTTTGCATGAGGTTAATATATTATTTTCTAGATATGACACCTGAGAATCAAATCCATAACCTTGGTGTTGCTAATTAACTTCTTTATTTACTAATGCACAAACACAATGGAACACATGAACACGCCACCGGAACAGTTCATTTGGCTTTCTATTGGTCACTCTGTTTTGGCCATCTCAGTCAGATTGAGTGGAGGATCAGCGTCATCCAAGAGTCTGTGTGTGTGTGTGTGTGTATATGTGTGTCTGTGTGTTTGTGTGTGTGTGTTAATGTGTGTGTGTGTGTGTGTCTGTGTGTGTGTGTGTGTGTGTGTGTGTGTGTGTGTGTGTGTGCGTGTGTGTGTGTCATTTGCAGCTCATTATACAGTATGCATGATGCTATCTGCCTGCCTTCTGTCATGCTGCCGACCTCCTGGCATCTTATGGCAATGTATTCTAATTCAGACAACATTCAAACTGTGTGTGGGTGATGATGAAGATATCTGTGTGTGTGTGTGTGTGTGTGTGTGTGTGTGTGTGTGTGTGTGTTCGTGTGTACACATGTGTGTGTGTGAGAGAGAGGGGCTGTTAGAGAGATGGCTACAGGGGACATGGGAGATTAATGAATTCTTATTGGCTTGATGTGCTGGTGCACAGTGTTTCTCCCCAAACCTTGTATGAACCCTTTTCATACACCCCCATCCCTCAAACCTCCCCTCCTCTCCTCTCCTACCCCCTCCTCTCCTCTCCTCTCCCCTCCTCTCCTCTCCTACCCTCTCCTCTCCTCTCCTACCCTCTCCTCTCCTCTCCTCTCCTCTCCTTCTATCTCCCATCCTCTTCTTTCCTCCCCCCTTCTCTCCTCCCATCTCCTCTTTCTGTTGACTCAGTCAGTCTTTCTCTTGCTTTTTTTCTCACTATCCCTTTCTTTTTTCACCCTCTCTCTATCTTTCTTTCTTTCTTTCTTTCTTTCTTTCTTTTGTCAATGTTTCAGTGTTCTCTCTCTATATTTCTTTCTCTCTCTTTCTTTTTCTCTCTCTCCCTCTCTCTCTCTATCTTTCTTTCTCTCTCACTCTCTCCCTTGCTCTCTCTCTCCCTCCCTCTCTCTCTCATGCTGTGCTTCCTGACTACAGTATGTGTCTCTAAGGGGGCTTATGGATATGGCAGTGTGATGCGTCAGCCCGTCTCCATCTTACCTCATGTGTAGCTTTGCTGTTGCTCGACAGTTAAGTGCAGCCCCCTGTGTGGATCAAAGAGCCTGTCTTTAGTTGACATAATCACTTACACATACACACACACACACACACACACACACACACACACACACACACACCGAGAGAGAGAGAGAGCTCTCAGTCTGAGGATATCTCAGAAATTGTTTGGTTTTAAGTCCTTTTATATCTTAAATAATAAAATAAGATTATTTTTCTGGCTGATGCTACCAATGATTGAATTTAGATTAGACTTGGATGGAAACATGGCATGCATGGTTATGAGTTGGACATGGCTTTCAGTAAGGGTGCTACGTCACGATGGGCACTGATGAAACAACTACAAGGACAAACAAACAGTTGGCCGAGTTCAGTGAAAAAAACATTTCAGATCAGATTTATTTGAAAATAAGTCATCTCTCCCTCTACCCCCTCCCTCTCTATCACTCTTTCTCTCTCTCTCTCTCTCTCTCTCTCTCTCTCTCTCTCTCTCTCTCTCTCGGTCCTGTCTCTCTCACTAACTAGCACTCTTTCTCACTGAGTTTTTCCTCTTTCTTCTCTCTTGAATCAAAAGCTTTTGATAAGCCATATGGTGTGTGAGAGTGCGTGTGCGTGTGCGTGTTTGTGCGTGTGTGCGTGCGCGCTTGCGCGTGTGCGTGTTGGTGTGTATACGCTTGTGCGTGTGTATTTTCAGGAGATGCAAAATTGTTTTGGGGTCCGTCACGATCACGACGCCTCTGCTTTGAAAGAAACACAACTACTGGAGCCGGGGCTTTACCGAAGGCCTGATAAGCCATCTCAAATATGGCCTAATTACACAGGGAAGCCTACTGTAGCTCCTGCAGAGCTCTGTCTCCACAGCAGAATAAAATATGAGTGTTTGGAAATGGCCCCCTCAGGAATCTGCACAGCATGGGGGAAGGATGGGAGGGTATTACTGCAAAGGAGGAGAGGGAGGGAGAGGGTGAGAGACCAAATGGGAGAGACAGATAGAGGTGGAGAGAGAGAAAGAAGGGGGGAGGGGGAGAGAGAGAGACAGAGTTGGAGTTGAAAGGAGATGGAAAACATAAATAAATGAAAGAATGAGAGACATGAGTAAATATCAACAAATTACTGGGTATTCCTGATCAGATCTAGGAATGTGGGTGGTTGGCGAGTCCTTGGGCAGTTGCTTTCCAATAAATAACTAAATGGCTAAAAAATGAAGAATTTCATTTTCTTAAAAAAAAAAAACTGCAGTAGTTTCTTTATGTATTAATTTGTTTATGTTTTCACATAGAGAATGTGTTTACTGCGTGTAGTGTAGAGAGCACTTCCCTCATCCAACAACTATAATAGCAAGCAGCACACCACAATCAGACATCTAGACAAAAGCTCCTGTGGCCTGTCATTTACCCAGGGTCAAAAATGACCCATGTTTGACAACAGAGAAATTTTATGAATTTTCAGTGTTTCCTTAAAAAAGTCAAAGATTGTTTTTATGAATATTTGGTAACACTTTACTTTATAGGTTAGTTTATAACACATTCATAGCAGCTGTCATAAACTGCACATAAAGAATTCATGACTGTTTCATGAGACATGACTCAACATTCATACCAAACCTTTCATGAATGTGGAAGACAGAGCGACGACAACTTGTCATTGCCGTTTTTGTTGCAAACCTCTTACTGGATCACATCACATCTGAGTCAATGGGCTAGTCCAGTGCCAAAAAGACAGTGCCAAAAACAGAAGCGTTATGTCATAAACGTTTATGACTTGTTTATGACACGACACTCATGTCATAACACTCTTATGTCGACACTGTCAAGTAAAGTGTAACCGAATGATGAGTCATGTCTCATGAAACAGTCATGAATGCTTAATGTGCAGTTTATGCTATGAATGTGTTATGAACTCACCCGTGTTACCGAATATTTTAATAAAAGCTGTATCCCACCAGAGCCAGTCTACGGAGAGCCTGTTGACATTACGTAAACCCAATTGTACCGAATTTGGTTACAGTTTCACCAGAATTCCACTGGGGGCGATCACGGTAAGTGCAAAATGAATGGGGATCAATCGAGCTATACGACTAAATTTGTCTCTTTTACCTGATTGTCGTTGAATTGCATATTAAGAAAAAAAATCTCCCCTTTAAATACTTTTGGCCTGAAGTAATTAAATAAGAGTTTAAGTTAAAGCCTTGCTACAATATTGCTGCAGTAGAAAAGAACAGCAATGGCTAAGCAATTAAGGCTAAACTTGAATTTCCCCTGGGGATCAATAAAGTATCTATCTATCTATCTAAGCAGCAATGGTCAGGGATGGTATTGAAATATTGTTTTGTTCATCAGGAAAACTCAATCTCAATCAAGAACACTCTCAATTCGCCTTATTCACATGGCGGCCATTGGCGGCTAAAACAAGGCTACAGGGTACACAAACCATAGGATTGTTATGTTCTATGCATTCACCTGTAGGTGGCATTAATTATATAGTAACTTAAGAGTACCCTGTAGCCTCGTTTTGGTGTTTATTTGGTGCTTTACTTTGCTGTTTGCATCTTTTTGTACATTAAAAACCAATAGGTCGCGACCGTAAAAGGGGTGCTATCTCTATAGGTAGATATGAACAACGTATGACTTATGGCCTGAAAAAAGTTTTTTTTTTCACTTTAATCCCTGAAATCAACTAGGTTCTATTCCGTGTAAATTTGTCCATGAAGCAGGACATTCAGTCACGTTACTACCACGACAAATCTTTGCGTTGCCACTGCACTGCTGTCATGTTCATGTTGGCATGTTCAAACACTTGTAAATAGTAATTATTTGAGGTTTAATCTTACCTTTAATATTATTTATTCTATCCGAATGGGTGCGATGTAGGTATTAAATTTCATCTGAAGTGGTATTAAAAAGGTCTTAAAAAGTCTTAAATTTAGGTCTGACAATTCGGGGGGTACCCTGTAGTGAATGACGTCAATGACACATTTGAAGATAGATAGATAGATAGATAGATAGATAGATACTTTATTGATCCCCAGGGGAAATTCAAGGTCTCAGCAGCAGCATACATACAACACAAACACATTCTTTAACAGCAGAACGTAATTAAAGTATATAATATAAAAACACAACTAAGCAGTAAGGACAGTAGAAGATAAAGAATATGCTAAATATACTAAAATACAAATTATACTAACAGTTAATACAATATATAAAAATATACTAAAATACAAATTACAAAAATACAAATTATACTAACACTTAATCTAAATCAATTCTAAAAACAGTATCCACATAGTGGTGATTAATAAATCAGAGGCGCTTGCAATGACTGAGGCAGGGACTGAGCCTGTGATTCTCTGTGCATAGTAAAGTATGGTAAGGTGCTCTAAGGTGCTCTGTGTGAATAAGTGTCATGGTGGTAGTGCAATGGTGATAGTGGTCATGGTGATAGTGCAAATGAGTAAGTCAACAGTGCAACGATGCAGAAATAAAGTAAAGTAAAGTCTATATATCTATATATTTAACTATTTAAGAAAATGTATAAGTGTGGCCACAGTTCGGCTGTGGCATGGAGGGGGGGGGGGGGGTTATGCATATGTGCTGATGTGCTAATATAGCACGCAAACAGTGAGGCATAAAGACAGTGCAGTGGTACAAGTGGCTAGTGGACAGACAGTACCAAACATGAAGGGGATGAAGAGGCAGACAGACTATGCAGAGAAGTCTATCTCTCCTCTTCCCTTAAGTGAGGCATTGAACAGTTCAATGGCCCTGGGGACAAATGACTTTCTCAGTCTGTCAGTTGTGCAAGGCAGTGAGCGAAGTCTCCAGCTGATCAGGCTCTTCTGCTTAACAATAGTGCTGTGGAGTGGGTGACACTCATTGTCCAAGATGTTGATCAGTTTGTTCAGGGTCCTTTTGTCAGATAGTGAAGTGATGCACTCCAGTTCAGCTCCAACTACAGAGCCAGCTTTCCTTACCAGCCTGTCAATTCGCCCCACATCCTTCTTCCTTGTGCTTCCTCCCCAGCATACTACTGCATAGAAGAGGACGCTGGCAACAACAGACTGGTAGAACATCCTGAGGAGCTTACTGCACACATTGAAGGACCGCAGCCTCCTCAGGAAGTACAGCCTGCTCTGCCCTTTCTTGTAGAGTGCGTCAGTGTTGGCTGACCAGTCCAGTTTATTGTCCAGGTGGAGACCCAGATACTTGTAGGTGCTAACCACCTCCACATTGACCCCATCAATGTGGACTGGTAGCAGAGTGGGCTTAGACCTGCGGAAATCCACCACCATCTCCTTGGTCTTTGAAGTGTTAAGTTGAAGATGATTGAGTTTGCACCATTGCACAAAGTCCTCCACCAGGCTTCTGTACTCCTCCTCCTGCCCGTTCCTGATACATCCCACAATTGCAGTATCATCAGAAAACTTCTGCATGTGGCATGACTCAGTGTTGTAGCAGAAGTCAGATGTGTACAGGGTGAACAGGACTGGAGAGAGCACAGTTCCCTGTGGCGCTCCGGTGCTGCAGATCACAGTGTCAGAGAGACAGTTCTTCAGTCTGACGAACTGTGGTCGCTCGGTCAGGTAATCTGTAATCCATGTTACCAGGTGAGCGTCCACACCCATCTGCAAGAGCTTGTCTCCCAATCTGAGGGGCTGGATGGTGTTAAAAGCACTTGAGAAATCAAAGAACATGATTCTCACAGCACTTTTCCCCTTGTCCAGGTGGGAATGTGTCCTGTGTAGAAGATAAGTGATGGCATCGTCCACGCCCACTTTCTCCTGGTAAGCAAACTGTAACGGGTCTAGTGCATGGCGTACCTGGGGTCTGAGCATGCCTAAGACCAATCACTCCATTGTCTTCATCACATGTGATGTAAGAGCGACAGGTCTGTGGTCATTAAGCTCACTAGGGTGTGGCTTCTTAGGGACAGGGGTGAGACATGTCTTCCACAGTGTTGGAACTTGTCCAAGGCGTAGGCTCAAATTGAAGATGTGCTTCAGTGGCTCCCCCAGTTCAGCAGCACAGGCCTTGAGTAGCCTTGGGCACAGTCTGTCAGGCCCAGCTGCTTTATTGCTGCGCAAATTCTTAAATTGGACTGTCACTTGATCTTTTGTAATGGTGAGGGGTGTAAGGGGAGGGGAGGGGGAGGGGTGCATCTGGGATCTGTGTGTCTGATGGCTGTTGACTGAGATCGTTGTCACCTCATTGTTCATGATCGCCATGTGGGGGAGGGGTGCAAAATCCAGTGATGGTGGGGGTACGATAGCCTGTGATGATGGAGGTGAGTGTTGCGCTGGTATTGAGGGGGTGTGAGGGTGGGGGCTGGGGGATGGTGGACAGACCACCGCCATTGGAGCTGGAGCAGGGCAGTCAAACCTGTTGTAGACGTGGTTCAACTGGTTCGCCCTGTCCAGGTCCCCCTCCACAGAGCTGCTGTTCTTCTTCAGGCCAGTGATAACCTTCATGCAGTCCCATGTCTCCTTCAAGTTGTTTTCCTGCAGCTTCTGTTACACCTTCTTTCTGTAATCCTCCTTAGCTTCCTTGAGCTTGAATTTGAGTTCCCCTTGCACGCGCCTCAGCTCTGCCATGTCCCCCTCTCTGAACGCCATCTTTTTCCTGTTGAGAAGGGTCTTGACATTGCTGGTTATCCAAGGCTTGTTGTTGGGAAAGCAGCGTACAGTTCTGGTGGGAACAACAATGTCCATGCAGAAGTTCAGGTAGTCAGTTGTGCACTGTGTGACCTCCTCCAAGTCCTCTCCATTCTGTAACACACTCCAGTCAATGAAAGGCTTTTTAGAACAAATAAGTGACTTTAAAAAATATAATGCTCAGCAGTGTGTATTTTATTTGCCCCCCCTTTCAGTGCAACATTCAAATTACTAGACAAAAAAAATTATATCCCGAGAAAAGTGGATTTTGAGGGGTACAGCTCCATAGACCTCCATTCATTCTGCATGCACTCGCCAGCGACCGCCCTCATGTGGAACCAGAGAGGGAACTGCAACCAGTTCAGAAATCGGAAGTGAGATTGGAACTGAGAGTGGAAGTTCTCCCCTTATTAGACATTATCTGATGCCACTGTACAAATGTGGTCAAAGGGCCATGTTTAACCCATCAGTTATAAAAGGATTTACCCACCACAAACACAAAACATACATATACATACACAAAATACACACCTACATACATACAGTAGCACAGTAGCTGCTCATTTCTTTCCGAGGATCTAACTGCAACTCTGAAGCTGATCGACTGCTGATCCACATGACAACAAACCAATCAACAAGCAAACAAACAAACAAACAAGTAAATATCAATCTATCTATCTATCTATCTAGATCTAGATAGATAGATAGATAGATAGATAGATCAGAGAAAAGCTGTATAGATGTTTCAGATCACCAGAGGGACCTCTCTTGGACCCTCAACACCTCTTCTGTAGATCAAGAAGGCTCACCAGCGTTTCTTCTTCCTGAAGAGACTAAAGAAGGTCCACCTGTCTGTCTCTTCAGATCCTGGTGAACTTCTACCACTGCACCATTGAGAGCATCCTCACCAACTGTGTCACAGTGTGGTATGACAACTGCTCTGCCTCTGACCGTCAAGCACTTCAGAGAGTGGTGAAAACTGCCCAGCGCATCACCAGTTCCTTACTCCCCTCCATCGAAGACATCCAGGGCAAGCCATGCTTGCGTAAGGCATCATCAAAGACTATTATTACTCCAACCACAGACTGTTCTCCCCACTCCCCTCCAGTAAGCGACAGGTCTCTCTGCACCCGAACCAGCAGGTTCAAAAGAAGGCTTCTTCCCTGCAACTGTCACCCTACTGAACTCTAGTTCTGGTAAGATGCAAACTGCATTTTGTTGTCTTTGTACTGGTACTCTACACAATGATAATAAAGTTGAATCTATTCTAATCTAATCTAATCTAATCTAATTTTGTTAACCGAGAATTAAGGTAACTATCTGACATGCTGACAGATATCTATCAGACATTGAGCTTGCTTGCACAAACTATATCTGTTAGGGCTGTCAATCAATTAAAAAAATTAATGTAATTAATTACATACTCTGTGATTAATTAATCTAAATTAATCACATATATATTTTGCTGTGAAAGTATTTTTTAAATATTTAAATTCAAATGAATCATTGAATAATCAGCATTAGTGACATTAAAGTTCAAAAACTCTTTTATTATTATTTTCACTGTTCAAATAATGGCCATAATAATCTATGATATGACCTAATATGCTGAGAAAATAAATTCAACAGTGCTTCGGGAAGTTTTTTTTCACATACAAAGCATTTCAGGCCACAGATATAACCTAGGGGACACAATGAAAATAAATTAACACTCTCCTCAATGTCAACACTTATTTCTTTGCATTGATGTGCGACTATAGAGTTGATGAACTCCGGTGATATGCAAATTCCTTGCTGCAGACATTGCAGTGGACTTTATTTTCAACACTTTATTTTTATCAACACCATCAGCATCCATTTTTTAAAAGTAAATGTTCCAATCAATGATCCAGGCAGCACGTTTTCTTCTCTCTCCTTCATTTTACAGTCTAATTTTTACTGACTAGAATGGCTCGGGGTCAAAGGTCATACGGAATCGATTAATCTGCACTAATTTTTTTAATCAGTTATTTCTTCTCAAATTAATTAATCGAAATTAATCAGTTATTTTGACAGCCCTAATATCTGTATATACGTACTGTAGATTAAGTCACATTGTTGGGTTACACTTTACTTGAATCTACATAAGAGTGACATGACACTGTCATGAACGTGTCATAAACATTATAAACAAGTCATGAACGTTTATGACATAACACTTCTGTCACTTGCTACTGTCAAGTGTCATTTGGCTTTTGTCATGACAAGTTAGGGTTAGGGATAAGACAGTGTCATGTCACTCTTATGTAGATACCTTCAAGTAAAGTGTTATCCATTGTTGTGAGATCAATGTTCTCTGTGACAACTGAACCAACGCTCTTGGTATTTCTGACGCATCTGTCCAGCACAGTACAGCAGGAGCTGCACAAACCCTGTTTTCCTTGCACAAACAAGCGAGACCCACAGAAGTTTGAGTTTACCATGCCTTCCATCTGTTCCTCCCACTGTGCCACACAGTGCAGAGAGCCAGGGCCAAACGTGAACATTAACCACATGCTTTACGGCCAATTGACCAGCCCCTAATGGACACAGAGTTGGGTCCAGATTGGGACACGCAAAGAGAAAACTTGGAATTTGCGCCGACATCCTCTGTGGGTCATCTGGGGATGTCGTTGGGTAAATAATGTATGTTGTCCAGGCAGAAATACCGCTTTGGAGCAGACGGCAAATTGACCATCATCTGACAGACTTCCATGAAAAAGCCGTATTTGTGGGTGGCAATAAAAGTCTGGTATGGTCATCACAAGCTGGTCAGAGTTTCTACCAAAAGCCAAAATATATTTTTTACTAATATACAATCTCAAAATTGTTTTAGAAAATTGGTTTTCAACCTCACACTGCAAGTGCAGCTTTCAGAAAAATAACTACCATTCTATGAAATACATTTTCATATTATTTTACAGGTGTAACAGTTATACGTATAGTATACGGTACAATATTGTAAGAAACACAGTATAGAGATGGATGAAAGAATGGTAACTGAATATAGTTACAGTAATTTACTGTAAACTCTACTGATACATGAAATTGACTGTTACCCAAGGGATGCTCTAGAACAAAAACTAAACACAAACTGAATGTTCTAATGCTTTATTTTGTCTTCTTTGTATGACCTTTGTATCTTACTTTTTTGAGTTGCCTTTATGTTTACACAAAGACATTCTGCTATGTGGCCTTGTGCTATGGTTTATGTTTGTGTGTGTGTGTGTGTGTGTGTTTGTGTGTGTGTGTGTGTGTGTGTGTTGTGTGTGTGTGTTGTGTGTGTGTGAATGTGGTGTGTGTGTGTGCGTGTACTGTATGTGTGTGTGTGTGTGTGTGTGTTGTGTGTGTGTGAATGAGGTGTGTGTGTGTGTGTGTGTGTGTGTGTGTGTGTGTGTGTGTGTGTGGTGATTAATGGCGTGCTGCTAGACTGGAGCTGTGTGGAGATTAATTGGGCTCAGGACCTCATCTATGGTGTTAGAGGCTGCAGACAGAGAGAGAGAGGGAGAGAGAGAGGAGAGAGAGAGAGGGAGAGAGAAGGAGAGAGGGAGTCGGTACACAGCTAAAGGAAGAGTTGATTGTGTTTATAAGGGTGTCTGAGAGCTGACCTGTGTGTGTGTGTGTGTTTGGTAGGAAGTCTAGGGGTGTGTATGTGGGAGGGAGAGAGAGAGAAGGCTACAGCCATGAAAAGTACATACTAACTCAAATAATTGCTTATATACAAATGCTAAAAAAAAAACATTCATCCCTCTTTGGTTGGTTTCGAGGTGGCCTATCCATAATATCTGTCAATTACAGACGGGCAACAGCAAGAGGGACTAACTGACTGTGATGCTTCACTTTGGACAAAACAACAACACATTACGTTAATAGTGCTTTTCTGGACACTCAAAGTGCTTCACATTGAAGGAGGAACCTCACTAACCACCACCAATGTGCACTCACCACACATCTAGAACGCTCGCCACACATCAAGAACGCTCGCCACACATCGAGAACGCTCACCACATATCTAGAACGCTCACCACACATTGAGAACACTCACCACACATCAAGAATACTCACCACACATCTAAAACATTCACCACACATCAAGAAGGCTCACCACACGTCAAGAACACTCACCACACATCAAGAACGCTCACCACACATCGAGAATGCTCACCACACATCAAGAACGCTCACCACACATCAAGAACACTTACCACACAACAAGAATATGTTATATAACCATAACCATAAATGAGCTAAACTGTGTGTAAATCACTGCAGTCAGACATGTCCATCCTACTACGTAACTGAACTGACAACAAAACTATTTTATCAGTAGTATTGTATGGGACCACCTTGTTGGCTTAAAGGTATAACTTTAATGTAAAATGTGAATCAGGTTTATAGGCCAAGTATACAAGGAATTTGGTCTCTGCATTTATCCCATCCGTGAATTAGTGAACACAGTAAACACACACAGTAAATACACAGTGAGATGAAGCACACACTAACCCAGAGCAGTGAGCTGCCTTGTTACAGTGGCGCTCGGGGAGCAGTGAGGGGTTAGGTGCCATGCTCAAGGGTATTTCAGGTACCATATACTGTATAGGTACCATGACTGAACTGAGTTTGATAAAATCTAGATAAGAATCTGAAAAACTTACATTCAATTTATATTCAAATTATTTAAGATGCCACCAAGACACGCACAAAAGTTCTAATAATACTGTTTCACAATTTATTTAGTATATTAGAACTAATTTAACTTTGAATACAGACATGACCCACATAGTAGTCGTCCTCCTGATTGGCACTGGATGTGCAGGATGAGAATAACAAGTTCATCTGTAGAAGCGTTGTCCTCTCGGGAGATTTACCCGAAATATGTGCATGCTGATCCAATTGAATTGTGTCTTGACGTAAATAAGGCTAATTTTTGGAGTTTCATGTGTACCTGACTTCATACTGATGTTCAGATGTATGTTGAGATGATGATGAAGAATCCTCTCTACACAAATTGTGTGATTGGTCCTATGGCAAGCTGTATACAAAAGTAGCTACAAATGGTGCATAATCAAATTAGTAAGACTTGTTTACTTACTTGAGTGTGTTTGATGATAATGGCAAACAACCTCACATATTCACCGAACTGTAACCCCATAACTCAATCAAACTGACTATCGCATCACACTTCTTAACTCCATAACCCAGTCACACTGACTATCGGATCACACGTCTTAACTCCATAACCCAATCACACTGACTATCGGATCACACATCTTAACTACATAACCCACTCACACTGACTATCGGATCATACGTCTTAACTCCAATACTCAATCACACTGACTATCGGATCACACGTCTTAACTCCATAACCCAGTCACACTGATTATCGGATCACACGTCTTAACTCCATAACTCAATCACACTGACTATCGCATTGCACTTCTTTACTCCTTAACCTAATGACCTTAGACACACAATCAGAAATGTTGCACCATACCTAATCACACTGAACATCCAATTAGAAATGTTGCACCATACGTAATCACACTGAACATCCAATCAGAAATGTTGCACCATACCTAATCACACTGAACATCCAATCAGCTCTTTTGTTCCACCGCCCAGTCACCCTGAAAAGACAATAAAAAAGAAAGGATGAGCCTCCTTTTCACGAATACCTTTACCTACCCTTCCATGGCACTGCACTCATCCATTAGAGCTCTGTGAAAAGACTCATTTGCTTCCTCTGTTAGCAGCCACTGATTTCACTGTCTGGCTGTTTCTGAATCGGCTTTTGTTGGCTATAATGGGCTTGGCCATGCGGGCCTGTAGGCTTTTGTTGTGGACATTTTAGACTGAATTAAACTGGCAACGACCGGTGAACAAATGAGAAAGGAGCCCCTTAGTTTGGGTGACCTATAATTAACGCCCCACAGGAGCACAGGAAGTGGGTGGCAATGCAAAGGAAGTGAGTCAGACGCAGTGCTCTCAGGACTCCCACTGAGCCAAACAAATCAAAGTCTCCAGAATGGTTCTACCCTCCAGTGGTGCACATGTGTGTGTGTCTGCGGATCAGCCAGTCTCAGAACATTATTGGGTTTTCAGAACAGCACCGCCGTAAGAATGCACACTGGAAAGACAACACTAAAAATATGTTATACTCTATTTCAGCTGCCTCTGACTAGTGGTTACACTAGTGTAGTGGTTCTGTTCAGAATTGACTGAGATAAATGTTGATTGAGATAAATTTTATAATAGGCATCATTCTACATAATCAAAATAATCAAAAGTGAAATACTGTAGTTCTTCCTCTGCCTGGTGTGTGCAGGTGCTCTAAAGGCTAAGATTACACCAGACCCTCAGGTGGACAAAGGTGTGTGTTTGTGAGGACTTGAACAATAAGGATAAAAACCAATCAGGACGTTCTACCAGTCTGTTGTTGCCAGCGTCCTCTTCTATACAGGTATGCTGGGGAGGAGGCACAAAGAAGAAGGATGTGGGGCAAATTGACAGGCTGGTAAGGAAAGCTGGCTCTGTAGTGGGAGCTGAACTGGAGTGCATCACTTCAATATCTGACAAAAGGACCCTGAACAAACTGATCAACATTTTGGACAATGAGTGTCACCCACTCCACAGCACTATTGTTAAGCAGAAGAGCCTGATCAGCTGGAGACTTCGCTCACTGCCTTGCACAACAGACAGACTGAGGAAGTCATTTGTCCCCAGGGCCATTGAACTGTTCAATGCTTCACTTAAGGAAGAGGAGAGATAGACTTCTCTGCTTAGTCTGTCTGCCTCTTCACCCCCTCCATGTTTGGATACTGTCTGACTGTCCACTAGCCTCTTTTTACCACTGTCTTTCTGCCTCACTGTTTGCGTGCTATATTAGCACATTAGCACATATGCATAACCCCTCCCTCCATGCCACAGCCGAACTGTGGCCACACTTATACCTTTTCTTAAAATAGTTATATATATAGACATATAGATATATAGGGTGTGTTCGAAACGGGTAAAGTTGCTACCTTTTAAGATATCTAACTGGGGAGCAAGGCAGCAAGTGCGGTTCGAAACCGAAAAAACAAATTCTGCTGCCTTTTAAGATATCTTAGAATTCCCAAATAACGGTCATTTTTGAAGGCAGCATCGATGCACACTTCGTGCTGCCTCCTACCCATAATCCCTTGCGGCAACGTCTGAAACAGCTGTGAAAGGTAAACAAACATGGCGGATGACCTCGGTAATGGCTGCTGAATCTGTTTAAAATGTCATTTGTGTGATCTTATTTTGCTTAGATTTGCAGATTACAGATTAGAAATAAACAATTTACTATCTGATTATGCCATTGTTGTAACCATTAATAGCGTCTGGTCTGATATATCTGCCGGCCGTAAAACTAATTTATACCGTTAGCCTGCTAGCTTACGTAAGCTAATTTAGTTTAACGTCAGGCCTTTGCTAACGTCATACCGTAGTGTTAACCAAAGATTCTAGAGTGCTACGCTCATTTTTAAAAGATGCATTTAATCCAAATTCATGTCTAGTGAGACAGCTCTCTATGTAGGGAGGGAGGCAGTAGGCAGCTGTCTCCCGTTTGGAACACACCCATAGACTTATTCTTGCACTGTTGCACTGTTGGACTTACTCATTTGCACTATCACCATGACCACTATCACCGTGACACTCACTCACACAGAACACCTTACCTTACTATGCACAGAGAATCACAGGCTCAGTCCCTGCCTCAGTCATTGCAAGCGCCCCTTGATTGATTAATCACCACTATGTGGATACTGTTTTTAGAATTGATTTAGATTAAGTGTTAGTTAGTATAATTTGTATTTTAGTATATTTAGTATATTCTTTATCTTCTACTGTTCTTGCTTAGTTGTGTTTTTATATTATATACTTTTAATTACTTTTTTTGCTGTTAGTGAATCTATCTATCAATCTATCTATCTATCTATCTATCTATCTATCTAACAACACTCTGTTGACTTGAGTACTCTGCCAACATGATGTGCTCTTGGAGAACAAAGTGCACTGGCAGGATATCGAGGCATGTTGTGAATCCGCTAAATTGCCAGCTGAACTGATGTATTTTGTTCACTTGTGCCCATAATTCATTTATCTTGACAATTCCTAAAACTGCAACTCAACATGTAGAATAATAACAAAACAAACAATAACAATAACAGAACAATAACAAAACCTTACAATACACATTACAATAACATACAGTATATCACCTTAGTGATGGGACAAAGAGAACTCACGTTAGTGTGTGTGTGTGTGTCTGTGTGTGTGTGTGTGTGCGTGTGTGCGCGGTGTGTGCGTGTGTGTGTGTAGTGCAATTCTGAATAGGATCATTAATAAGGAATATCAGCAAATTCAGTGCACACAATTTGCTTTATTGCAAACAATTAACATAATGAAATATAAAGAAATTTAACAGACAAAATTGGTTACGAGATGGGAATTGAGGACAGGTTCATAAGAGATGGGAATTGAGGACAGGTTTGAAAACAGCTTTAGGTGTAGAACTGATTAGTATTTTTCTCTCCGCACAGCTTGACCTTCTGTAATGTTAGTGTCAGTCAGCCCTACTGCTTTGAAGCCGCTTTGAACCCAGTGTGAACTTTAAAAACACAAACAAAAACATCATACAAACAGTTTGAGATCAAAGGTTTCTCTTCTTCCATGGTTTCCTTTAGATCACAGCTATCCCCAAAACCTATGATGAGGCTACAGCACAGCTGTCCACCCTCCTCCGACTGGCTGAGGATGAGTTGTGTGGAGCTGGACCCAGCTCCCTCACACACTCACTCACTCAATCATCCACCCACTCACACACATATCCACACACACACTCACTCACTCACTCACTCACGTTAATGTAAATCAGGTTGCGTATACAAGGAAATTGGTCTCTGCATTTATCCCATCCGTGAATTAGCGAACACACAGTGAGGTGAAACACTAACCCGGAGCAGTGAGCTGCCTTGCTACAGTGGTGCTCGGGCACTTCAGCCGCCGTGGATGTGGGCATGGGAGAGCAGTGCTCAACCACTTCCCCCGCCCACATTTTTCCTACTGGTCGGGGATCGAACCGGCAACCCTTCGGTTACAAGTCCAAAGCCCCAACCAGTAGGCCACAGCTGCTCCTAGCTCACTCTCACTCACTCTCTCTCTCTCTCTCACTCTCACTCTCTCACTCTGTCTTATTCTGTCAGTTTGTTTATCTTAAAGAAGCCCTATGCAACAATTTGAGCAAAAATGACCTTAATTATGCAGGTAGAGAGTCGTTCTGATGGTTCTACAACACTTTTTGGGTCGTTTGGTGGGTGCTTCGTCTCCCCCTAGTGCTTCTCCGCGGAAAAAACGAATATGCAACTTTCTGGTCCCGGACCAAAGAAATCCGGATGTGACTCGGCGGAAGGCCTCGAAAATGTAGTCAGATTGTAGTTTCTAAGAAGACTGCAAAACGGACTCAGACTTGGCTTTGTTGCTGCTGAAATTGTAAGTAGCCTACCCTTGGGTGAACTTCGTTTTTGTAATGTGGTTTGATAGTCTCTTGAACAATGTGTTTGCTCGACCATTTTATTGTGAGCCCTGTATGTGTTTAGCTTGGTTTCTTGATGGCTAGCTCGCTAGCTAGTGGGGGTTTAGCGTAGCAGTCACTTGCTACCGAAGCTGCAGGGGGAGCTATGTCGTGAAAAATGCGAGCCAAAATCAGCCGAAAACCCAGAAACAGCGAAGGAATAACCAGACTTGCATAGGGCTTATTTAAGGAAGAGAATTCCAGCCAATATTTGATATATATGATACAGCCATAGCCATAGTGAGGCTATGAGCACAGTTGGGTTACAGAGGTCAGTAAAAGCAAACCCCTGTCCACTGTGCCCATTCCAGATCAGGGATATGGGGATGGAAAAGGTTTACCTTCCATAAGCGTGTGTGCTTCTTGCACATCAGATCCATGTCTGTAGCAGTGTTAGCTTTCAGTTCGATCACTGCGCTTCTATAGAGCCAGCGTTGCTTCTCAGCTGGAGATCCAGTTTTCCCAAGGAGTCGAAACCCATGGCGCAACCATACTTAGCACTTTGTTTTTGTGGTGATGGTGACAGAAGCAGTACGGTTCCTCCGGTACGGACGGAGTTTCTCTCCTGGCAGGTGTAGCACTGGGGAAGTGTCTGGGGGGAAAGTACGTCTCCCTGCCAGGCTGGCTAATTGGTTCACACAGGAAGTTGTCACACACCCCAGGAAGTAAACGTGGGAGGAGGAGGACGCTATGTTTCTGTTTCTGAAAAAGAGGAAGGATGAGATTGCCCAGAAAAATGCAAAAGGCCTGTTTTAATGTGTGTGTGTGTATGTGTGTATGTGTGCGTGTGTGTGTACAGTATGTGTCTGTGTGTGTGTGTGTATGTGTGTGTGTGTGTGTGTACAGTATGTGTTTGTGTGTGTGTGTGTGTGTGTGTGTGTGTGTGTGTGTGTGTGTGTGTGTGTATGTGTGTGTGTGTGTATGTGTGTGTGTGTGTGTGTATGTGTGTGCATGTGTGTGTGTGTGTGTACAGTGTGTGTGTGTGTGTGTGTGTGTGTGTGTGTGTGTGTTGCTGCCATGCTGTGCTAGTACTGTGGAGTTGAACTAGTCCTAGAGCTGTTAATGTGTGTGTCTGTGTGAGAGAGAGAAGAGAGAGAGAGAGAGAGATGTGCTTGTACTGTGATGTACTCATATGTGTTTGTATTTGGCAAAATACCCTAATGGGTTGTTCACTAGTTCGCCCTTCTATATGATTGCTTCAGCTAGACTAGAATGTATGGGAGAAGTGCGTGTTTGGCAAGGTAGCTGTCCGTGGTCCTGGAGTGCCTGGAGCGGACATCGCGATAGAGCGATGACCGCTTGCACCCCCCGTGTAAGGAGGAGTAAGGAGTAACAGGGCAGTTGGTGAAATGGAGGAGTAGGGGGAGGAGGGGGGATGATTTCGCGAACGTCGGAGCGTGTGACGTATGGAAAAGGAGGTCGGCTTAAATAGGCCTACCCTGCGGCGGCAGTGGGTGAGTTAATTGCTGTCAATCATCCCGAAGGCTCCTCCCGAACTTTGTTTAGAAAAACATTATTTCACTAGTTCGCCCTTCTATATGATTGCTTCAGCTAGACTAGAATGTATGGGAGAAGTGCGTGTTTGGCAAGGTAGCTGTCCGTGGTCCTGGAGTGCCTGGAGCGGACATCGCGATAGAGCGATGACCGCTTGCACCCCAAAAGATCACAGAGAAAGTCCGCTACCAACTACATAAGTGCTTGCTGAGCGAGTCGTAAATCCGCTAGATTGGAGCGGATGTAAGACTGGTAGGCATCCGAGGACCAACGGCCCAGTATTTTAATTTGTTGCTCCGATAAGCCGTTGAGCGCAGCTGTTGTGGCAGCTCCTATCCTGAAGGAGTGTGCGGAGTAGCGATCCGCGGGAAAACCAGATTTGACTAGAATGTTTTTTAAGAGTGTCTGGAATCTGTGGCGAGTGATGGGTAGCCCTTCGTCTGACACGAAGAGCGGGCTAGTAGACGAAGCTTGAGCTGACCGGTATGAGATGTAGTGAGATAGGTATTGGAAAGGCTGAAGATCTGAGGCGGAGTTAAAAATGAATATGGAGTGTCCTTTTCGGAACTGATCGGTTTTACTCTGTTTGATGGTAAATCGAATGGTGTCTTGGTCTAGCTGCTCTAGATCTGCGATGCACGGGTGGACATCGGGAATGAAGAGAGACGAAGGGCATGTAAACTCGCTACATCTCAGCAGCCCAAAAAAGGCCAGTATAAACATAACGGAGATGGTGAAATCGGAATGTGGTGATATGAACCCTTTGCGAAGGGTAGCGAGGCAGGTGGCGAGAATGCTTGAGGTAATGGGAAGGAGGGAGTCTTGGGGGACTGGCTGTTGCCTACGGATACCTTTGATTAACAAGCCTATCCTGGTGTCAGAGAAGGAAGGGCATTCGGAGCCGTGGAGGAGTTTGTAGACGAAATGAATGCCAGCTAGGTAGACTCTAATGGAAGAGACTTTGATCCTGAGTGAAGTGTGGGCGTAGGTGATAAATGATGATATGGTGACTGCATCGAAACTGGGAAATGGTAGTGAGTGCTTTGCATGGAACTGTTTGAAGCACCAGTAGGACTGCATGGTCCTGGGTGCGAGGGCTTGGAGGGCTAGGTCGGCCGTGATGGGCTGAAGATAGCTGAGGGGGTGGTTTATAGGAAGATGGTCTCCGAAAAGCTGGGGAGTGGAGTAGGGTACGGGTCCGCCTCTGGAGCCAAGCTTCTGAATCTCTGGAAATTAAGACGAGAAGGAGAGTCAGCCATTTCATTGTGGCAACCGGGGACGTGCGCGGCTCTTATAATGAACTGGTAGCTGGCTGCTATCCAGATTAGACGCCTAATAAGAGGGGAAAGCGCAGGCGATTTTGAGCGCGAGTTATTTATGACGTGCACTACGGCTTCGTTGTCGCTGTGGATTAGCACGCTCTTGGAGGTCCACTCCTTCCCCCAGGTAGGGCCGCAATGACTACGGGGTAGAGTTTGAACATGGCTGACGATTCGTTTTCCGTTATTAGCTCTCTGAACTCTAGTGGCCAAGGGGATGCAAACCAGCGCCCTTTGAAAAAGCCTCCGAAGCCTATTGAGGGGGCTGCATCTGTGTACAACTGGAGGTCTTCTGGAGATGATTGGCAGTCGTCGTAGAACATGCACAGACCATTCCATTCGTCTAAAAACATCCTCCAGAGTTTGAGATCGGCCAGGCACTGGGCATCTAGATATACTACGTCTTCGAGAGATGGGGTTGCTGAGGCGCAGTTTAGGAGATGCGAGATGAATGGGCGGCATGGCGAAATTGAGGTTGCCTAGAAGGGAGAGAACTTCTTGTTTGGTGTGAGATGGTGAGGTTATAAACTCGTTCAACAGTAAAGAGATTCTGTCTTTTTTCTCTTTAGGGAGAGATGAAGAGAATTCTTCGGTATCTAAAATGATGCCGAGGAATTCGAGTCTGGATAAGGGACCGCACGTCTTCTCTTCTGAGAGTGGGACTCCCAGTTTGTTGAATACGTCAATTAGCGTAGAAATGCCTAGGGCCGGTGGGTAGGAATGGGGGATAACTACTAGAAAGTCATCCAGAAGATGAACGAGAAATGGGAGCTTATAATTATTTAGGAGAATCCAGCACAGGGCTTCTGATAGCGTATCAAAAATTTTGGGACTGCTGCGGCAGCCGAAGGTGAGGCGAACTGCAAAATAGTATCTCCTATGCCATTTGACTCCAAAGAGGTGCCAGAATTCGAGATCAATGGGCATGACTTTGAAGGCTGAGGTGATGTCCGCTTTAGCTAGCCAGCAACGTCTACCTGCCTTTTTGATCAGAGCGATAGCGTCGTCGACGGAGTGGTAGTGCAGCGAGAACTCTTCTAGTGGAATCAGACTGTTAATGCTGGGAGTGGTACTATTGTGCGGAGCTGAGAGGTCGATGATAAGTCTCTTTTTCCCTGAGTATTTGCGCGTAGCTACGCCTATGGGGTTTATCCTGTAGACTGGGAATGGAGGCTTGGTGAACGGACCGATCATAAAACCAGATTCAACCTCTTTGCTTAGGAGTGAGGTGACTACCTCCGGATCTTTGACGGCAGATTGTAGGTTTTTACAAACGAAAGACTCTGTAGGTCTTGCTAAAACACCTGGATGGAACCCATGCGTCAACCCCAAAGTCAAATAGTTGCAACATTCCCTATTTGGATTGTACTGAAGTTCTGAATGGAGAGCAGAAACAATGATTGGAGTAGAGAGGTACTTTTTAAACTTTTTATTTATGTTCTTGAGTGCGGAACAGACTGACTTGGCATGGGCGCCTGCGCAGTAGCTGCAAACGTGGAGGTAACGGCAGGAGGATTGGCGACACTGAGCGAAGTAAAATTTTCGGCAGATTTCTCGACCTTTCCAGGAGCGCTCGTCCTCTTCCCTGGCTTCTCCTGCCGAAGCATCGGGGATGCGGGGAACATAGGATGAGGATTTAGGGGCTGTGGAGCTGGTGCTGGGGAGTTGATGGTCGGGGTTGACTAGTGGACACTCGGCCGCGCCGTGACTGGGGCTATTGCAGAGGGGACAAGATGGCTTAAGTCCTAGAAAAACACGGTTATGGAGCTCCATATCGAGCGCGCCCCAGTAGGGGTTTTGGTTCCAGAGGCCGACTCTGGCAGCGCATTTAGCTGAAAACAGCCGGTGATACGTGTAGAAATGAGCTCCCCCGTAGGATACGGCTAGACCGGCGATGATGGCCAGGTAGTCGTTCAGCTCTTTGCGTCGGCTGGGGAACGCAAAACAGATGACTTCCGTGTAGTTAGTAAAAGCTACGGTGAACTCGGGAAATGACAGGGTTTTTGATGCTGGGCCAGAATTTTTTTAGAGAAAAAACCAGTTCGCCGCAAACTAGATCCCGGTTATGAGAGGGAATAGGAAGGGAGGGAAGAATGGTAGAAAGGTATACGTCTGCACCTGACAAGATGAGGTTCCTGGTGGACGCTGTGACGGGTGGTGGTTCGAATGCTGCAGCGTGAGGAGGCGGTGGCAGGGCCTGTGCTGTGGCTAAAGAATAGTTTTGCAGCCGGAACGGGACGTCATGGTCCGAAGCACTCGCTGAGTGCTGATGATGACCCGCTGCTGCGGGCTGGTCTAGCGCGGAGCCGGGGAAGAAATGGGAAGGGAGAAAAGGGGGGAGGGAGGGAGCGGTCGCTGACGCGACCGGAAGTGGAGTAACCTGTGACAGGGTCGCGGGAAGTGGGACGGGGAGGGAGAGAGGGTCGCTATCGGCGCCGGCTGAGACCAGGTGCTCGCTAACTCGTAAGAGAGATGGGGAGCTAGCGAGGTGAATCTTCTAACTGACGCTTGGTGAGTTGAGGCGTGCAGTACAGACGTGACTCCCGGAATGGAAAGGGGAGGGGGAAAAGGGGGGAGGGAGGGAGCAGTCGTCGGAACGACTGGAGGTGGGGCAGCCCTGGACCGAGTCCTGGCTAGGGGAGGTGGATGGGGGAGGGAAAGAAGGGGTGGGGGGAGTAGCGACGCTGTCGCTACCGGGGCCGTCTGGAGAAGTGGGGTTGGACCCGGAAATACGGCGGAGATGCGGCGGGAAGAAAGTCGGCGGGAATGGGCCTGAGCCGCTGACGTGGCAGTGGCTGTGGCTGAAGCAGCGGAATGATACGCTCTGAAGCGTGTGGTGCAGGAAGGTTCTGTCGGCGTGCCCGGTTCGCGGGGTGGCTGGTGGTGTGTGCTTCGTCCAGCTGAATGGCCGGCGGAAGGAACCACGCCGGGATGCCAGAAAGAGCAGCCTGCTTCCTGGTCCGGGGAGGAAAACAAAGTGAGGTAGCGGGAGGGCGAAAGGACCGCAGGCGGAGGAGATGGAACTTCCTATCCGACTTACGGAACGCGATGCCGCGGGAATGGAGAGTGCTGCGGATGCGAGCCACTGTCCAGTGGGTAGGGTCATCGCCTTGCTGGCGCTGGGTCCTGGTGCTGCCGCGAGTTGAGGCTGCTGAGCGGGAAATACTGCCCCGCACGGGGGCAGGAGAGGAGCACCTTCTGCGACCCTGTGTCCTGGGTTCCCTACGCTGGCGGCGAGGGGAACGATAAGGATTATTTTCGCCCGGCGGAGGGCCCTGGGTGTCGGGTGTTGGCGGGACGAAGTTGTCCTCCAGATCGCTGGAAGAGGCGTGGATTTCCAGTTCCATGTTTTGTCTTTAGCAACGATACGCGGACTGGTTGATTTCGCGAACGTCGGAGCGTGTGACGTATGGAAAAGGAGGTCGGCTTAAATAGGCCTACCCTGCGGCGGCAGTGGGTGAGTTAATTGCTGTCAATCATCCCGAAGGCTCCTCCCGAACTTTGTTTAGAAAAACATCATTTTGTGTGTGTTGTGTGTGTGTGTGTGCGTGCGTGTGTGTGCGTGCGTGTGTGTGCTTGTGTGTGTGTGTGTGTGTGTGTGCGTGTGTTTGTGTGACTGTGAGTGTGTGTGCAAGGCGTTCAAATTCTCAGGAAATGGAAATGCTCTTGTGTGTTTTTTGAGGGACGTGTTGTCAGTTGTGCTCAGCTTTGTACCGATCACTTGTGACAGGGCTCTTAACACCCCTCACTTTCTTTGTGCGTGTGTGTGTGTGTGTTTGTGTGTTTGTGTTGCGCTGACAAAACTGAAACTCTAAACCAAACCATGGAGCAAGTGGAGGATGACTGTGATGCGCCCCCCACCCCCCCCCCCCCCCACACACACACACACACACACACACACACTCACCATTTAAACCCCCTAAAATGTCCTGGGAGTTTATTTTTTTGTCAGTGGATTTGAGGAAGGAGGCGGATGATGGGCGGTGGTGTGTGTGTTTGTGTGTGTGTGTGTGTGTGTGTTTGTGTGTGTGTGTGTGTGTGTGTGTGTGTGTTGTATAACCCTAATTGCCCTGGTGGAGGGGCATGGAGGGCTTCTGATAGAGAGCTGTCACGTCTCCTAAAGCCTTCTCTGCTGATCTGCAATGCTCAGATGAGATCTGAGCTGAAGAGAACTGCACAGTCTCTGAGCGGAGAGGAAGGAGGAAGAACAGGATGAGGAAGAAGAAGAGGAAAAGAAAGAGAGGAATCAGAAATGGACAAGCGGAGAACACAATCACATTGCCTTCGCCATCTTTATTCCCCGGATTGTCTAGTTTTGGATTGTTATGGTTCAGTGAGGGAAGTGCGTGCGTGTGTGTGTGTGTTTGTGTGTTTGTGTGCGTGTGTGTGTGTGTTTGTGTGTTTGTGTGCGTGTGTGTGTGTGTTTGTGTGTTTGTGTGCGTGTGTGCGTGTGCGTGTGTTTGTGTGTTTGTGTGTGTGTGTGTGTGTGGTGTGTGTGTGTGTGTGTGTGTGCGTGTGTTTGTGTGTGTGTGGTGTGTGTGTGTGTGTGTGTGTGTGCGTGTGTTTGTGTGTGTGTGTGTGTGTGGTGTGTGTGTGTGTGTGTGTGTGTGTGTGTGTGTGTGTGTGTGGTGTGTGTGTGTGTGCGTGTGTGCGTGCGTGCGTGCGTGCGTGCGTGTGTGTGTGTGCGTACGTGCGTGCGTGCGTGCGTGCGTGCGTGTGTGTGTGTGTGTGTGTGTTTGTGTTTGTGTGTGGCATTCGCTGCCTGTCATTCTAGCTTTTATCAAAAGGCGTGTGTCAGGGGGTGGCCAGCTAAAAAAAACACTTGCATGGCTTTATGCTGTCAAGTGTCTGTGGGCCACTGCTCAGCTTAGCAAGTCATTTCAAACTGCTACGCCTGAGGGACATGTGTGTGTGTGTGTGTGTGTGTGTGTGTG
>NC_055976.1:16679974-16762474 GCF_018492685.1 Alosa sapidissima
TTTGAATGAGAGAGAGACAGAGAGAGCGAGAGAGAGACAGAGAGAGTAGTATGATTTACATTTGTGAGTGTGTTGTGATGTTATTGTACTTGTAGTGAGCCAGGCTATAGCTTGATTAGCTTAATAATAGTAATAATTCCAGAAATGTCATGGCTCATCTGTGCAGCTCCTCAGCCTGTAGATTGGCCTCGTACACTATAGGCATCCAGCCTATGCGCCATCCTGCGCCACTTCTCTTACAGATTATCCATCCGTGCTGGGCGTATTAGCATCTTTAATGCCCTTGTTTCACTTTGTAGCAGGGGGAAAAAAGCAACAAAAACAAAAGATGACATGACACTTAGCAGCTCAACCCATTTCCCTCCAATTATACATGCTTCTGTGTGGCTAAGGGGATTGAGCACATGATAATATAGATAAGGGTGAACCATTAAGAATCTGTGTAACGTTAATTAAAGAGAAGCGGATTAGCACCAGAGGGGGAGGAAAGAAGGGAAGACAGGGAAGATGAAAAAAAAAGTGTTGCAGAGGGGTAAAAAAATGGAGGAATAAGCAGGAGTCTTTGTAGAGGAGTGCTAGTGTGGTGCACCTAGTGGGAGCATCAACAGTGTCGTCAGTTAGGCCGTGATCCCACGGGTCATCTGGGGAATGGCAGGCCTGCACAGATTGTAAAACAACAAACAAAAACAACAACAAAAGACTTTCATTTGGAAATGTGTGGAAAGTGTGAATGTGGAATCAGTTTTTGTGTGCGAGCAGGCTATGTGTGTGTGTGTGTGTATGTGTGTGTGTGTTTCAGTTTAGCTTGATCAGAAGCTGTGATGTATTGTGTGTTTGTGTGTGTAAGTATACATTAGCAGCATACACATTTCTGGCAGAACGAGGGCTATAAATTTAGTGGATAAATGCCTTTCACATTAACGGCTTGGCTCATGAAGATTCTCAATCTGCCAATGGCACGCTAGCCAGAGCCAGAAGAGAGAAAGAGAGAGAGAGAGAGAGATTTTGAGATTTTAACTCTTTCTTTATTGGTTTACAAAAACACTGAAAGATTCACACAATTAGACTCTTGTATAGGATAAAAAATATGTTAAGAAAATAAAAAATGAAAAGGACTACACAAGTTGACTAAAGTGCAAATTGTCATCAATGACGGAACACAGTGCCTGTCTGCAGCACCACACAGCCTCAAAAGATTCAAGATTCTGCATGAGTTTGTAAAACCGGAAATCAATTAAGACTCTGGCCTTGACAAGAGCAGGAAACAAAACTAACACATCATTTCCAACATTCATTTTGTTTTCTTTTTTGATATCTGAAACCAAGAATGAAAGTCTCTGGGGAGAACTCTTATTAAAACAATTAAACAAGTGTTCCATGACTGTAAACAGTGGCCTCAACCTTGAGCAGTGCAAAAAAGCATGAAAAACAGTTTCCCTCTGAAAACAGAAAGGACAATCTTGACCCACAGCTGGATTTAAGACAGAGACAAAGGCATTAACTGCAACTGCCCCATGAAGGAGTCTCCACTGCAAATCCCCGACCCTCTTAGGCAGTGGTTGTTTGTAAAGTGCTCCCCATTCGGGTTTCACATTCACACTTAAATTCAAAACAGCCCGCCAGGGTGTGTCAACCCTACTCATTAAGACCTTCTTATTAAACACTTTCACACAAGCATGATAAAACTGTTTTCCCGTGGCAACGCTCAACCCAACAGTGGTTATGCCTGACAGGAGCAGGCCAGCACCCTCATCCAGAATAGGTGAAAGTACCAATGCAGGAAAGTCATCAAACACGTCAGGCCGCACCATTCCTGAGCAATAATCCTTCATTAATGTCCGTTCATCCGTGTTGCATGTAGTGCGCCACTTATCCAGGAGTTGTGTGGCCACACGAAGAGACCTTAGTCCAATGGAGGCAGCAAACCTCCTAGCGTTCCGAAAGTCTGACCCTGCCAGGTCTACTACATCCTTCAATGTCACAGTCCTTGAATCAAGAAACCTCCTCCGGAGTGAAGGGAAATCGGATGAGGAAATGTCCATTCTTGCGCCGCCAACCACAGGTTCTTGTAGAAGCCAGTGTAAGGAGGTTGTTGCCCCCTGCCTTTGAACATTAAACATGCCCCAAATTTTAAAAAGAGTGCGGTATAAGGGAGGCAACCTAGAACCATCAACCCCATGTGGCACTGTCAAAAAGAGTGACTTATCAAGCCCCAGCCCCCCACAAGTTCTTAAAATTGTGCAGCTCAGAAGTTTCCAAGCAACAACTGTGGGTCCAGTAAGGAGCTTTTTCACAAACTGCAACCTAAAAGCAGCAGTTCTGCTATGGAAATGTATAAGACCATGTCCCCCCTCTTCCTTTGGCAAAAACAAAACTGACTGTGGAACCCAGTGTAACTTATCCCAGAAAAAGTTCCCTACAACAGACTGCAACTTGTTCAGAAGGTCTGGTGGAGGATCCACACAGGCCAGACGATGCCAAAAGGATGAGGCCACCAGGTTGTTTATAATGAGTACCCGCCCCCTGTAAGACATCTTAGGCAGGAGCCACTTCCACCTTTCAAGCCGCCCAGTAATACTTTCCACTGCCCCCTCCCAGTTTTTCTGCAAAACTTTGTCATCCCCCAGAAAAACACCCAAATACTTAAAACCATCTTTCTTCCAAACTAACCCATCAGGGAGCCCTGGCACCCCTTCCCCTCACTGTCCAAGCAATAGAGCCTCGCTTTTAGCCCAGTTAACTCAGGCTGATGAAACTGACCTGAAATCTCTTAAAATGTTAACAATTACCTCTATATCCCCTCTCCCGCTAATTAAAAGGACTATGTCATCGGCATAGGCAGACAGACAAACAGGAAAGGAGAAGCCAGGTATAGACAGACCATTTAATGCCCCTCTTAACCTATGTAAAAGAGGCTCTATTGCTATAGAATACAGCATTCCAGACAAAGAGCAGCCCTGTCTTACACCTCTGCCAACCTTGAAGGGAGCACTTAACCCACCATTGACTTTGAGTATACTCTCTACATCTCTGTAAAGAACCCTGATCTTTCTTACAAAGCCTTCACTGAATCCAAAGGCAAGTAAAGTGTCCCACAGGTACCTATGGTCCACCCTGTCAAAAGCTTTTTCTTGATCTAGCGAAACCAACCCCACATCAATTCCAAGAAGTTTGGAAACATGTATGATGTCACGAATCAAAGCCACATTATCAAAAATAGACCTACTGGGAACACAATATGTTTGGTCCGGATGGATGACCTGGTCCATTACCTTGGACAGCCTGTTGGCCAAAACTTTTGACAGCAATTTGTAGTCGCTACACAAGAGTGACACGGGTCTCCAACACCTAATATCAGTAAGATCACCTTTTTTAGGGAGAAGTGTGAGGACTGCCCTACGACAGCTCACTGGCAGGAGCCCCCCAGCAAGACTGTCGTTGAGCACGGCAAGCAAGTCCTCACCTATCTCCGACCAAAAAGACTTATACAATTCTGCAGGAATGCCATCTAGGCCCGGGGCTTTACCACACTCCAAACCCTGAAGGGCTCTCTCCAGTTCCTCCAGTGTCAGGGCAGCGTCAAGGTCGGCAAAGGACTCAATTGAAATTTGAGGCAGATCTCTTAAAAAAAGGCTGTCAGACTCTCCGTCCCTTAGTTTGCTCTTGTATAGGTCCTGATAGAACCGAACAGCTCTATTCCGAATCTCACGATCACCAGTCAATAAAGCTCCAGATTCAGATTTTAAAGAAGGGATCAATCTTTTCTGTCCATTTTTCTTCTCCAGACTAAAAAAGAACTTTGAAGGAACATCCATCTGATCCACACTTCGAAAACGTGAATGGACCAATGCACCCTTAGCATTAATTCCTATTAACTCAGCTAATGCATTCTTTTTTTTTGCCAGATTCTCAATTTCATCATGAGTCCCAGTAGAGTAGGCCAAATTTTGAATTTCCTTTAACTCCTCTTCCAAGATCTCAATAGACCGGGTTCTGTCTCTTGTGATGTTTTGAGTATACTGTTTACATAATTGCTGGATTTGTATTTTACCATAATCCCACCATTGTTGCAAAGAAGCAAAATAAACTTTACTTTCTCTGAAACCAGCCCAAAATGTTTTAAAAACATCATTAAAATATTTATCATGAGTAAGTGATGTATTGAAGTGCCAGTAAGCACTTTTAGGCTTCACAGAGTTCAACGTGACCCCACACAAAACCAACCCATGATCAGAAAATGCCACAGGGGTTATCTCACAATTCCCAAAAAAATTAAGATGGTGCCTAGATGTATAAAACCTATCAAGCCTGGCCATGGAAATCATGCTACCATGAGCATGAGTCCAGGTATATTGCCTGTGTTCTTTATGAAAAGCTCTCCACACATCACTTAGATCATGCATGTGTATACATTGGCAAGTTTTTTACGTGAAAGCATATGTGGCTCTACATGATTCCTGTCTATGTCATGTTCTGTGCAATTAAAGTCTCCCCCAACAAATAGATACTCATTACCACTACACCCAGCTATAGTAGTAGACAACTTGTCAAGGAAGGACACTCTATCCGTTACATTTGTAGGGGCATAAACACAAATGAAAGTGGAAACATGCTTTTCAACCAAAACCCTGACTTTAAAAAGTCTGCCTTGTATAACCTCCATAAATTCATGGGAAGTTGGAGTAAAACCCTTTGCAAATAAGATCGCAACACCACCACTGACGGAAGTGTTATGGCTTAAAAAAGAGAGCCCATTCCACTCTAATGCCCAATCAGCTGCGTTCGCGGTATCGATATGCGTCTCCTGCAGTAAGACAACATCTAGGCGCTTTAAACGGAACAGTTCATAAAGTGCCGCCCTCTTCACTGGGTCTCTTGCCCCGTTAATGTTCAGGGAAGCCATACGAACCACACCCATGAATAAAGGCAAAAAGAAAAAAGGAAACTTATGCATATACCTAAACATTGTAAAATTGCGCTTATTTACCGGTGTCACCCAAAAGAACATTCAACTTCGTGATGAACTTTTTCAAGCGGTAACACTCTTGCCTTGTGACAAGACCTTCGGAAATGAACAATTTTGCTTTGGTCATAAATTGCTCTACATCAGGGAAATATTTATCAATCTGACTTCGTCTCCTCTTATTTAATCGGGGTCGGGGAATTTTAAACGTTGGGCCTACTTCCTCCTCCTCCATTTGGGAACTTTCGTCTTCCGCATCATTATCATCAGTTTGATCCGCAGCTAATGCGCTGTTTTGGGAGGTAATATTATCGTTGCCACTAGGAACGTCAGGTTCAATTTGGCCATTATCTTTCCCTGCCAACTCTGTTATGTTATGCGGACTGTTATGCGGCTGGGTAGCCTCTAGTGGAGGCACCGTGCCCTCTCCCTCTGCTTGACAACCCCCTGCAACCTCCCCCCCACTAGGAGAGTCAATAATATCAGGGGATTCTTCAACTAGTTTGTTACTAGTGTTATCCTGCCCAGGTCCACCGGTAGTGGACTCATCTCTTTTTTCGGGACAGGCCCTCACCAGATGTCCAGTTTGACCACAACAAAAACACTTCATTAAACAAGAGGAGACGTAGATAGGGTAACTAAACCCGTCCACCGTCACATTTAAAGTGAGATCCAAGTCGCTATTGTTGTTCAAAGTCATGTACACAAAACGTCTAAAAGACACAACATGTTTGAGCAATGGGGAATTGGTCGATATTGCTATCTTCCTAATGGGTGACACCAGTTTGCCATAGCGGGAGAGAGTTTCTTTAAGAACATCGTCCTTAATGAATGGCGGGACATTAGAAAGGATCATTTTCTTAGAAGGGGACGATAGAGGAAAAACTGTGGTGAAAGTGCCGTCGATTACAACACCACGTTCAACGACAGCGTTAACCAGGTCTACCGAAGCCAAAAACAAAACAACCGCACTGTTCATTTGTGCAGCAGAAACTATTTTATCGTGGCCAATGATTTCCCCTATAGCTAAGCTACAATCTTTGATGCTGGCGTTGGCTGTAATTTTAATGCCATGTCGCCGCGTTAAAGATTCAAACTTCTCTTTACCTGAGGCTGCCATGCTCCCAGCACAGCAACAGTGCCTCGGTAAGAGAAGAAATTACCAAACGCCACCAAAAACACCTACGTTGTACCAATACCCTCAACAAACACAATAAACATAAAAAAGAAGATAAAGAAAGAGAAAAGAAAAAAGAAAAGGATCAGAGTACCTGGCACAGCGGCCACACACAGGGCCGGCCCGAGGCATAAGCGAACTAAGCGGCTGCTTGGGGCCCCCTGTTTTTTTACATAATAAATAACGTAAACAAGTGACATCAATGAATGAATAAATGAAACAATTAATAATTCAAAACAAGAAAATTCTGATTTCATGATAAACATGCCTGCCTACCTCTACTGTGTCTGCCAGCCTTTGAGTCACGCGCATAAACTAGACACCTCGGGTGCATAGACAATTCGTGCAGACACTGCATCAAGTTCAAAAATCGGAAGAGACGGCAATGTTAAGACAAGTCACAAAAAAGGACGTATCCCTCTGGTGCCGAAAACAGAAAGAAGAAAATGACAGAGGAGGAGAAAAACGAGCAAGATACAGGTATGTTTGCATGATTATTTACAGTATGTTTTGTGCTTGAGGTAGCTAGCTAGCTGTCATGATCTAAAATAAGCCATCACCAGAGCTAAATCCCCGCCATCAACAGAGAAATGTCTCCCATTAATATACATTTATCTAGGTGTATTTCAGATGTCAAGGATATTGGGATTGTTTTGGATGTTCAATCAAGCATGTTCCCTAGCCAAAGGTGGGCTTATGTTGTAAATTGAAGTTAGCTAGCTGACTGAAGTGGACATTAGCACTACAGTAGCTACATGAAAACGTAGCTGAAGGCAAATTTACCACAGAGGGATTGTTTCTGATTTCGCACTTGAAAGTGTTGATAGTTTATTACTGTTCTATAATATGTGACATAGTGGTAAGTCTGATAGCAACAGCAGGCTAAGCCCAGGCTCCCAGTCCCAACCCCAACCCACTGACTAGCGCGACTCTGGGCATCGGTAACGTTCCAGCTTCATAGGCAAAGATGGAACAGTACGCTCTGCTCGATCTTTGGAGAGAGATGGTAGTGTTTGAGAAAATATACCATGTTGGGTGGGGAGACTTCTGTGATGAAAATAGACTTTTTGATTAAGATAGTGGCAAGTGATGTAGCGGTGCTACCCTAATATTTAGGCTGCAGTAGATCACCATGTTAAGCGTTCACTATACTGCAATTATGCCTCATTTGCCAATATAATATGAATTGTTAGATGTGGAATTGCTTGTTGATGAGTGTAAGTAATGATAGCAAAATAAACTCATTCTGCTTGATCAACTATGCACTTATGCAATATTTTATTTTTTTTCAGGGACACTGTTAAAATACTTTGGAGCCCATCTCTACCTCTACCTAACTCTACCTCATCAAGTGTCTGCCTCCATGGCTGATGACACAGAAGGTGAGGTTTTCTTGATGGCAAATGGTTACATAGCCTGTTAATATGACATGCCACATTTAACATAGTTTTTTTTTATTTATTTATGTATTTATTTAATCATTGCAGATTCATCCACTGCAGAGTTGCAGATGCCTGAAAGCCAGGAACGAAGTAGGAATAAGTATCTATTTTTTGGGACATTTTATTTTTTATTATTAATGTTTGTCTATTTTGGTTTTATTTTGTAGTCGAAGATTGCTCATTTAATGCACATTTGCGGATTTGTTCAGCAAATCTGCTACAAATTAAACTGATGTACTTGTTTACAACAAATACAAATGCTGTTGTATTTTGTTATTTGTCAATTCAACTTCAGTAAACCACCCTTAGTGCTTCACTTTGAATATGAATGTTTCAAATAAATCTGTGATTTTAGTACCCTCTAAGATTAAAAGGTGACAGGGTTGGTGTAAATAACAACTATAATAATACATTGGTTTACCAAGCACATGGGGCCAGAAGTCTAGAGCGGAGCCCCAAAACATTTTTGGCATGTGAGCAAGGATGGATTACTGAATGAGCCTACCGAGTCCTTATGCATCGGTGTCCAGGGGGACAGTAGTTCATAATCAGTCACTGTATTAATACATAACCTAACTGTATTAATTTATAATATGACATTATAGTGTGAAGTTGTCAATTATCGCCAAGCACAGGTGACTCTGCGTTTTGGGAGGGGGCCCCCAAATCAAATTCTGCTTAGGGCCCCCAAAAGGCTCGGGCCGGCACTGGCCACACACAACACTCACTCACACGCTCAAGCACCGTCCACTCGCTCACATGCGCACAGAGAGAGAGAGAGAGAGAGGCGGGGGGAGAGAGAGAGAGACAGTGGGAGAGAGAGAGAGACAGTGGGAGAGAGAAAGAGAGAGAGAGGGCGAGAGAGAGAGAGAGACAGTGGGAGAGAGAGAGACAGTGGGAGAGAGAGAGTGTGAGAGAAAGAGAGAGAGAGAGAGAGATACAGTGGGAGAGAGAGAGAGTGGGAGAGAGAGAGAACAAAAGAAAGACAGAAACAGACTGACATGGCAAGAGAGAAGTTGGCAACTGAGTGGTTTGATACTGATACACAAATAAAGTATCAGATTGAAATGATCAAAGGAAAGGACATGAGGAAGTAGTGTGTGTAGATAATGGAGGGAGACACAGCCTGGCATTCATTAACACATTTGATTTGATTTGTTATGATCACTTAACCCAACCTGTTACCAAACAGATCCTCAAGATTATATATGCTTGGATGCATTTAGTGTCATAGCACTTGCATTTTTAATGAACTTGTGAAGTATAATTCTCACTCCTGAATCTCCCGACGACATCTAGTCGAGATTTATATCGGGCCAAAATGGAAACTTAGATCATGGTGCATTTGTAATGAAGCTGGCTCCTCTGCTTAGCTTTTTGGCTTGCACTGTTCACTATCTCTCAGAGAAGTCACCTTGGAGAAGAAAACGAGCCGCACTAATGACTTATGAAATACAGTAGTTCTCCCCTCACTGGCGTCATAAAATGTAAATAAAAACAGCATGTGACAATCTGCAAAGCACATAAACCCATATCAACGTATGAACCCATGCGGAACGTACTGTACACAGACATTATATCAAATGTTGAAATTGAGGGATTGTGCTATGTTATGAAAGTGAGAGAGGCATGAGTGGGGAAGAGGGTCCTGGAGACTGCCTGCAGTGCGCATGTTGTGACGTCGGTCAGTGGGTCGGTTAAGTGTTTACTGTTGTGTGAGTGCTCCTATGATCCAGTGCGCATGCTGTAACGTCTGTGGGTTGGTTACTGTAAGTGTTAACTGTCAAGTGAGTGTCCCCACGATTTGTTTCATTGAGCTTTACAGAAACAGATCATGAGTTTGCATTGCCAAAGAGGAACACTGTTGAGACGTGTGTTTTACACAGGAAACACAATTCAATATGTGGATTTAACACAACACAAGATGAAGTCTTTTACACTGCCTTTTCTTTTATCAGTGCTTTATGCCTTTCCTTATTCTGGCATCTCTCTCTCTCTCTCTCTCTCTCTCTCTCTCTCTCTCTCTCTCCCACTCTCTCTCTGCTTTGATGAGACCCATCAGATGTGTGGGGACTCTGGATCCAGCACAGCAGCAGTCTCAGCAGTAGGCAGGATCCATTTCCATTTTCCCTCTCTCTCTCTCTCTCTCTCTGGCTCTTTCTCTGGCTTGGGAAGCAGTTCTGCCTCTCTGTTTTAAGTCCGTCCATCTTTCCCTCCCTTTCCTTCTCTCACTTCCTGCCTCTATCCCTCTCCCTCTCTCTATCCCCCTCTCATTGCCTGCCTGTATTCCCCTCTTCCTGCATCTCTCTCTCTCTCTCTCTTTCTATCCCTCTTTTATTGAGTGCATCGGAGCAGGGCTAATGGCACCCACTCTGTGGGTTGGCTGATTACTCATTCTCCTCCACGCTCCTTCGCTCTCTTTGTCTCTCACCCTCGTGCTCCCTCGTTCCTGCATCCCTCCTCTCCTCTTCCATGCATTTCTCACTCTCTCACTGGGAGATGAGTCTGTCTCTCCCCCTCTCCTCCTCTCCATCTCTCACTCTCACTGGGAGATGAGTCCATCTCTTGGCTTCTCTCTCTCTCTTGCTCTGCCCATCTTTATACACCTTCTTTTCCTACACCATGTCATTTCTTTCTGTCTCTCTCTCTCACATCCATCTTTCTGCATCTCTTCCTTTTACACTACTCTGTTTTTCTCTGTCTTCCTCACCCTGTCTGTCTTTCTATCTCTCACCAGTCTGTCTCTCTCTGCCCATGGTTGCTGTTTGGCTTCTCACCTGTCTGTGTCTCTCTGCCCATGGTTGCTGTTTGGCCTCTCATCTGTCTGTGTCTCTCTGCCCATGGTTGCTGTTTGGCCTCTCACCTGTCTGTGTCTCTCTGCCCATGGTTGCTGTTTGGCCTCTCACCTGTCTGTGTCTCTCCCCTCTATCTTCATGTCCTATTCTATCTGAACCCATTAGTTCTCACACTCTCTCATTCCTGCTTTTCTGAACCCCATGGCAGTGCCATTTGAAGCCTTCCATTCATTCCATTAGAGTTTCTCTTTATGGCAAACCCACACCACCTTCCATCACTAAAGTACACCTCTCTTCATAATCATAATCATTTTAGTAAACCAGTTCAACCTCTTGACCTTGTGAACCAGTATAGCCTAACTGTCAGGTCCTTTGCAACCCCTGAGAACATACAACCAATCAGCCTTGAGGTTGCAGTCAGGTCATTCGATTGTCCTATCACGTGACCCTGAGGTGTTGTCATGACGGGCATGCTTGGGAGGTTATGTGTAATGCATGTGTGGAAGACTTCTCTCATTGGTCAACATGAGGTTCGAAAGTCATGAGATGGTAATGGTGACAACAACTGTATGTCTCTATGTGCATAAGATATATAATTTGCAGGTAAAGGTATGTGATAGAAAAGTGTGTTTGGGGAGGTTTCTGGCCAGGGTCCGGAAGTGTTTCCCGGGATCGTCAGTCGAATCGGATAGAATACCTGCTCAGCGCCCGGGCTGGGGATAAGTTCGGGAGAAAAATCAGGGAAGAGCTGGTCTTGATCTGAAGCTGCCGGTGAGGTCGTGAGAGGAGCTCTGGAAACTTGCTGCTGAGAATCCGACTGATGAAGAACGGAATGAGGAAAGCAAACGAGGAAAATGAACACGGAAAACGGATCCCAAGCGCTTTTAGCTCTGACCTAAGCCTGCAAAAATGGTCCTTCGGATCGCGCCGGGGCTTTGGCCGCCACTGGATAAAGGCGAGCGGGTAGATGCCTGTGAACGGGGTGGGGAATGCCAATCTGCAAGACCGGCGTCTTGGCTCCAGGGACAAGGAGCAGCAGAAGTGGAAGGAATATCAAGACCACCGGTTGGAGTGGGAGAAATGATGGAGGAGTCATCCTCGAACTCATTGCCGGAGGCATGTAGGTTGAGCTCCGTTGCGAACAAAGTTAAAATCAATGCTGCAGTTTTGACAGGAAGGCTGCAAATAAGTTACCTGACATATTGAAGAAGGAGGTGTGGCAAATTTCATCATGCTCCTCCCAAACCTCCGTTTGTAAACGCCATTTGTCTGCTACAGAAAACACACTTTTACCGACTCTTACACCTTGCTTATGCAATTGGAACAGTTCACAAACATTGTTTCTGAACCAAATATTACACTTCTCACCCAACCTGAATGACCAATTGCATACACACACACTACTCTAAGCAATCAAACATTCTCACACTATGAACAATAACCCCAAAATATTTCGAAAGCTGCTACAGCTACAATTTTTTTTCTGGAGAATTCTTTACGGTTTTCCCATAGTCCACAAGTGGTCCTGAGACAATGCCCCCTACCCAGTCTTCTCTGAGATCAGTGGGTGACTCATAAGATTGGGTTAAACTCACCAGTGGGAATCTGTATCTCAGAGTGGGGGTGGTGCAGGGTTAATTCAGACCACAGGGCTGCAGATGAGGGGGTGGAATGAAGTATATGCGTGCGTGTGCGTGTGCGTATGTTTGTGTGTGTGTTTGTGGGGGGGGGGGGGGGGGGGGTTGAGGTGACGGTTGGTGGGGGAGGTGACTCTCCTTCTCACGGCTGACTGATACGTCTGATTGATTTAGCATATGTTAGCATAATAAAACCCACTGGTTTCACTGCCCCAGGGGAGCACTTGGGTTATCGACACGTAAACGTAACATGGATAACCGAGTGTGGTGAGCCTTACATAAACAGAGAAGGAAAAGTGGGAAGAGGAACAGAGATGGATGGGACAATGAAGTGAAAGAAATCACCAAGGTCAAATTAACTTTATATGAACCTTTGTGTACTGATCTCCCTGTGCGTTAGGTACTTTGTGTACGTTATCACAGTTCACCAGCCAGCCAAACTCAGGTATAGAACTACACTTGAGCCAGGATTCGGAGCGACCTGCTCCCTTTATTTCCTTTCACAAAAGTTGCAATACCACAAGTGAAACTGCAAATGGAAACAATACAAACCCTTAGTTTCTTTTTACAGTATGTCGCTAACAAACAGTATAACATTTTTCAAAGTGATTCACAAGAACTACGCGCCAAAAGTCAGCCCTTATGTAAACAGGCTAATACACTATCACCGTTAGCACACAACGTAGTTACTGTACATTAGCTCATAACTTCAACTTAGTGCATGACTTTACAGTCGGTAAACTTTAAACTTACAATGCCTAACATCACATTGCATATTCACTCAAACTCATACATTAATAAACTTACAGCCATTGCTTTCGTGAGCTTGAGAAGAGAAGAGAAGATTCTGCAACTCTGCACTGTTACCGTCTTTCTTACTGCTGGCTTCTACGTGCTTCAAGTGTAAGCGTTCATAGTTTACCACTACATGTCAAAATAAAAGTCCAGTTCACTGTAGAACTATAACTACCTGTGTGTGTGTTATTCTTTCTCTTTACCTGAATACATTCAATAAATCATTTCAAATACCTTTTACCTTTTTTAAATCATGAAAATAACTCTGAGGACAGAACACTTTGCTTAGTTATAAAGCGGATGTTGCAGGGTTTCTGTCCAAAGCAATTTACAAAACATAAACAAAAATGCGTAATGCTTGCAATACAACAACATTAACAGAACAGAACATTATTGAATATGAAAAAAGAATTAATCATAATAATCATAATCATCATAATTGTCGTCGTCATAGTCATCATTGTCACCATCATCACCATAATCATAATTTGTTCTATTTGCATGATATAGTTTTCATTTGAAATTACTTAGCATACTTAGCAAAATTAAAGTCTTTGAATAATTAGACCCAACATGTCGAGTGAGGTACATAATTTGTTTACTTGTGCTGGGGTCATGGAAATTATCTTGAGGTTGTTAAAGAGTAACTGACCATTTCTGAAAGGTTGTCAATGAAAATGGGTGGGAACCCTACAGGTTTCCAAAGGACCTAATGCCAGCTGTCACTAAATGGCATGGCAGCTTGTTACCACCGTGCGGGTCGTTTCTGTGTGTTCCTTGTGTCTGTTTCCTTGTTGTGTTTCTTCTAGGCCGATTGGTGCAGCTGATTGGTGTGGTGATGCAATTGGACGTCACGACCACCTGCCCCTTTTACGTTTACGTTTTACGTTTCGTTGTCTGCCTGTTTGAAAACGTTGTTATATCCAACAAACCCTAGACCGGGATGTAACACAGCCAATGTTACATTTCCAATTATTGCAAATAAAATGTCTAAACCACCCTAGAGAGTCTATGGAATTTGCTAGGACATGTTTATGGTGAGGATGATAGATGAACAATCTATCATATCATAATAACAGATAGTTCACATTCAAGTAAGGTGCTCTGCAGCTTCAGTTAATGGTCCATTATGAGATACTCAACAAATGCCCTCCATAGTGCCCATTGTTAGCATAACAGTGGGAGATGGGCTGATTTATTGTGATAGTCCATTAACATGTGTGTGTCCATGTGTTTGTGTGTGTGTGTGTATGTTTGGTTAGCCCTGATGTTGTCGTCACCCCTCGTTCGACTGAGACACGTGCCAGCGTGAGGCGTGAGTCATACGCATCCTCACAGACCAATTATGACTTTGTCAAGGACAGGAACAGCACTTGGCCAAGAATCATTGGCGCTCGCTGCAGAGAAGCTTGGATAAAACAAAACTCAGGTAGAGGGAAAAAAAACACCTTTAGGTGTGTGTGTGTGTGTGAGAGTGAGTGGGTAGGTGGTGGTGTGGGGGAGGGAAGGAGGGTGTGTGTGATATTAATGGTGCTTTGCATGGTGTCTCAGAATATAGACTGTTTAGCAGATTTTAATTTCACAGATGGATTTCTGAATTGGCTGCAGAGACTTGCGCGCTTGTGTTTAATTGAATTTATTTATAGTCTCCTTTGCCTTTCAGTGCACGTTAAAAGACAATTGTACACCATGGAGATAAGACCATCTTCACCCCCCTACGCACCAACCCACCCAACACAACACAACCCCCACGCACCCAACACAACACAACCCCCACCCACCCAACACAACCCCCACTTATCCAACAGCTCCCTCTTCTCTCTCTCTCTCTCCTCTCTCTTTCTCTCTCTCTCTCTGTGTGTCTGTCTCTTGTGTAATTTGGGCTGCTTGCTGTTGCGGCTCCTCCAGCAGTAATGGATGTGGTATTGTGGCCAGGTAATGGACGTGGTATTGTTGGCAGGTGCTGTCCTGTGGGCAGGTGCTGTCGATGAAAGCCTTGTTCACACCTGGGTATTGGTCAGTGGGTGGGTGATGTCACACCCTTTGTAGAGCCAGAGAAGCACTGATTTAACCCACCCAGGACAGAGACGGTGACCTCCTCCTCCTCCTCCTACGCCGGCGAGCTGCGAAGCAGACTGACATCAAGTTTTCTGGATGCAGACACTTCTCGTCGAGCTGAGTGGAGGGCGCTCAGTGTTGGGAAGGACGTGGATGAAATGAAAGGCAGAGGAGGAGGTGGCAGTGGGTGGAGAGGCAGAGAGAAAGCAGGTTTACTCACGGCGGAGGCTGGTTTAGCCAGCGGCCTTATGAAAGATTTGCAGCTTTACACACCGGTGAAAGCATATGCTATGTGTGTGTGTGTATGTGTGTATGTGGAGAGGGTACATGTATGTGTTTGTAGGGGGTGTTTGAAGAGGCTGTAGGAACGGCTGTCTCCACACACACACACACACACACACACACATAAATGCATACACCGCAAACTGAGTTTTTAAAGCAATGAACTGTTGTAACCTTTGCCTATCATTACTACCTCCCCTCCTCTCCATCAGACACAGGCCAGTCTGTGGTGCTGCAGGGCAGTGGGACCCTCAACAAGGCTATCTGGGTGTGTGGCCATCAGACTGCTAATGAGAAGGCTTCTGGAATGCCTCGCTCCAGGAAATAACTTAATACAATTCCACCCTCCATCTACACCACCACACCCCTGTGTGTGTGTGTGTGTGTGTGTGTTGGTTTAGCTGGTGCTGAGATACGTGTGTGTGTGTGTGTGTGTTGGTTTAGATAGAGAGTTCATGCTGAGATTTGTGTGCATGTGTGTGTGTGTGTGGGGGTGGGGGTGGGAGGGTCAGATATATGGCACCCCCCCTGGGGAGTATGGTCCAGCCCACCCCTGGCCAGGGTCGTAAAAACGTATGAAAAATGATTAGGGCAGTGACTAATTGCCCGTTTAGTGTCGTGGAAAGTGGTTAAACAGACCATTGGTTTTTAATACCCAAAGAAAGGAATGGGGATTAATTAAGCAGAAATGTACTCTTCAGGCCTGCCAAGCCCCTCTCTGTCTCTTTTTCTTTCTCTCTCTCTCACTCTCTCTGTCTTTCCATCTCTCTCTCTCCCTCTCTCTCAGTCTCTCTGAAGAAAAAAAAAATCTCTGGGTGTCTCGGAGGTGCAGCTGGACCTCGAGGGAAATAAGCAGTAACGACGCGGAGAGGAATCTCCAACCGCCTTTCAAATACCGGACAGCAGGACTAATGAACGAGTGCAGTAATGGCCAGACAAAGGAAAAGAGAGAGGGGGGGAAAAAGGGGGTAGAAAGGATAGATAGAGAGAGAGAGCAAGAAGCACAGAAAAGAGATAGAAAAGGCCTTGGGTAGAGATCTAAAAAAAGCCTCTATTCTCTTCTTTTTTATTTTTCTCTGCAGAGAAGCAGTTGTGAAGAAATGACACAGAAGGAACATGAGAAGAAAGGAGGAGGGAAATCAAAAGGCTTCAGGTGTGGCTATGCCCAGCGGACTTCAATGGTCCATCAGAGCGTGTGGCACGGGTCAGTAAGAGCATTCTTCACGGTGTCAGAACCCTCGGCAAACACCCTCAGCAATGAAGAGACCTCAGAGGAAATGGATGCCATGCCCAAGTCCTATTTTTGAAGCTCCCATTCATGACTTCTTTTGCCTTTTGGGGAAAAGTTTATTTGATCTGTTCTGGTTGATTCAGAAGCATTATTAAAGACTACTGTGATCTTGCTATTCCATCATTCACCTAATCACCTTTGTAAAACAGTTTGATTCCACATTGCTTCATTAAAAGCTTCTTGTTGACTTGTGAAAGTTGACTAGAATTTATAGATTTTAAGCAAAAGTTGTAACATTTTTCCAACAAGACAGCCTGAAGGTCTTAAAGACATGTTTGATATATTTGTTATAGAGTGATTTCAACTTTTAATAAGCAGTCTTCCAAATAACTAAAACAAAAAAAAAGTGCTTACCAGCAGCCAGATATAGCTTGGGCACTCCAGTGGAGGCCTAACAGAACTAAACACTGTATGACTGCTGTTGTTGTGTAAATGTGTACATAATATAAATACATTGACTTCAGTGATTTGAGTTGATTTTGATCAGCAAAACTCATTAACAACCTCTTCTTCCGAGCCTGTAGCAGGCTGAGGTTGTACACTGGGTAGCAGCCACAGCCCCCTCCTAACAAAGGCTGGAGGCAGGCAGCCACAACTGTGTGGCAGTGGAACTGTCCATGGTAGCAGCTAGCTCTCTCTGTGGTGGCAGTGGAACTGTCCATGGTAGCAGCCAGAGCTCTGTGAAGTAGTGGAACTGTCCATGGTAGCAGCCAGCTCTCTGTGTGGCAGTGGAACTGTCCATGGTAGTAGCCAGCTCTCTGTGTGGCAGTGGAACTGTCCATGGTAGCAGCAAGCTCTCTGTGTGGCAGTGGAACTGTCCATGGTAGTAGCCAGCTCTCTGTGGCAGTGGAACTGTCCATGGTAGCAGCCAACTCTCTGTAGTGGTATTGTTCTTTCAGGACCAATGCCAAGGGTTTGCACAGTAAGTAGGGGAACTATCCATGGTGCTGATGCTGCCTGCTCAGCTCTTTGGGGAACCAACTGCTGGTCAGTACGCCACAGCACATATTCAATTCAACTGTATTTCATTTGTATAGCAGCAGAACAACTGAAATTGCTGAAGGTGCTTTACATCGTTCAGAGCTTAAAGCCCTGATCCACAACACACACACGTACATGCACGCACACACATATACACACACACACTCACACAAACACAGACACACACACACACACATACACACGCACAAACACACACACACTTAAAAAAGCATATCTGCATCCATCTTAACATCAGACAGGCTTTTAACTCACAATCAGTAAGGTCAGGCACAAGTGTTTTATACAAGTGTTTTATTTGTGTGGGTGTGGTGTATGTATGTATGTGTGTGTGTGAGAGAGAGAGAGAGAGAGAGAGAGAGAGAGAGAGCACAGTGTGTTGACAGAAGAGTATTGATTGACCACTTCACTGAAATGCACTTTTGACTCATTGGCAGAATAGCGGCTCTCTCATTGGCTGGGATCAGTGAAACGGCTGGTTGTAAGGAAAGACGAGAGGATCACGAGAAAGAGACTACAACCCTCCAGCCAGCCTTGACATCATCAATCATCTTTGCTAACATTAGGCTAGCCGTTCCACACATTTTAGGCTTGACATCATGAATCATCTTTGCTAACCTTAGGCGGTAACACTTTTCTTGACGGGTGAGTTCATAACACATTCATAGCAGCTGTCATAAACTGCACATAAAGCATTCATGACTGTTTCATGAGACATGACTCAACATTCATACCAAACCTTTCATGAATGTGGAAGACAGAACGACAACAACTTGTCAAAATAAAAGTCCAACAATCGCAAAGCAGCATTGCCGTTTTTCTCTCCAGCCTTTGTAAATATTTCATGAATATCTTATGAAGTCTACATCGAATGTCACTTTACTATACAAGTTGTGAAGTATTCATAATCACTGAATTTAACACTGGGAGGTAAACTAGCCTACATTCAGCTGACCCGTATTTGTGTAACCTGGAATGGTTGGACATTCCCAGTAGCAAAATATGAGAAATCATCTGCAAAGGTTACATCATAAAACAAATACATTTTTATGAAACAAAATTTATTTGCTTGACCATGTTCTGTCTTTTTGCCACTGGAGTAGCCCATTGACTCAGATGTGACGTGATCAGGTAAGAGGTTTGGAACAAAAACGGCAATGCTGCTTTGCAATTGTTGGACTTTTATTTTGACAAGTTGTCATCGTTCTGTCTTCCACATTCATGAAAGGTTTGGTATGAATGTTGAGTTATGTCTCATGAAACAGTCATGAATGATTTATGTGTAGTTTATGACAGCTGCTATGAATGTGTTATGAACTCACCCGTCCAGTAAAGTGTTACCCTCTAACCCATAATCATTATTAAACCCTAATCCTAACTTGTTATGACAAAATCCGAATGACACTTAATGACAGAAGCGTTATGTCATAAACGTTTATGACTTGTTTATGACAGGTTCATGACAGTGTCATGTCACTCTTATGTCGATACTGTCATATAAAGTGTAACCTAATATGGTAATATTAAACTGTTACAGTATTGATACTATGACAGTTATTATATTGAACATTGTCACCTTACGTAATGCATTACATGAATTGAAATTATTTTATAATCTTTGTTTCATCACCTGATTGTGTTACTAGTGCTAGCTGATTAGGAAACAGGATAAAAACAGCGGTGTATGCATTAGAGGTGAAGAATCAGCTAGCAGTAAGGAAACAAGACAAGGAGAGGTGAAGAATCAGCTAGCAGTAAGGAAACAAGACAAGAAGGAGAGGTGAAGAATCAGCTAGCAGTAAGCTATGTACAGGAAGAAACTCTTCTTCCATAACAAATAGTATGAAAGTCATGGTTACTGCTCCTCAGCATCCTTACAACCTCCATTATCAATCTGAACTTGTCTAGCGTCATCAGAATTGTATGCCATCCTCATGTTGTTTACTTAATTATGAAGGCAATTTCAAGTAAACACTGAAGGTTTTTTAGTATTATTTCATTTCTGTTTTTTTCCCGCCAATCTGCCTTTGCATTTCCTCTGGCAAAAGCCTTAATGAATTCCCAATGGCATTGGCGTGAGGACTTAACCCGGGGCCTGGGTGTGTGTGTGTGTGTGTGTGTGTTAGTGTGTGTGTGTGTGTGTGTGTGTGTGAGGGCTGATTGCATGTGAGAGTAGGGGCTTCTGAGCCTGACATTTGACTAATTGCACTCGTTTGCCAATGATCTGCTCACTTGATGTACAGGCCAGGCAAACTGGTGGAGAAGCAAACGCGCAATCAACCACCTCCCCTAACTGACACACACACATCTCAAGACTTGTCCTCCTCATACACATACACACAATCATAGCCAATGCCATCATCCAAACCCCTGCCCACCCAAGAAAACACACACACACACACACACATCAAGTAATCACTAAGGCCAAATTCATCCAATTACATCAAATTACATGGTGAGTCATGGCCCACCAAGAATGGAAGAGGTGGAGGAGGAAGAAAAGAGAGGAGTGGAGAGTAGAAGGAAGAGATAGAGGAAGAGTAGATGGAGGAGGTGGAGAAGGAAGAGATAGAGGAAGAGTAGATAGAGGAGGTGAAGGAGGGAGGGGCAGCAGGCAGCCTTTGCCTTTCTTTCGCCCATACCTCAGCAGTTAGTGAAGGATAATAATAATAATAATAATAATACATTTTATTTAAAGTGCCTTTCAAGTCACCCAAGGACACTGTACAATAAGAGAAAAGGATATAGACATAAGAGTAGCATAAAAACATCAAACAGAGGCAGTATATAAGAGAACATAGACATAAAAGCAACATATACAGGGGCAGTACAAATATACAGTACACTTAGTAAAACACACTATACATTCAGCAGGAGACAGACATTGCCAACAAAAGTAGAATAAAATAAAATAAAACAGTAATAGAGGAGCAAGTGGGATGGAGGAGGCAAGGTTATGAGTAGGAAGGAAAAGCAAGATAAGAGAGGTGCAGAGTGTAGAAGGAGGAGATAGAGGAGGTGGTGAAGGTAGGGGAGGTGGAGAGGAGCAGCATGCTGTGACTGGTGGCAGGACATGACCTTTCTCTCTCTCGTCCCTCTTGCCGGCCACTAATGACCATAATCACTGGCCGCTCCTGTCTGACTCCAGCCCCCAACGCTGCCCTTCAGCCCTAATGATGGAGCGACGCTGGAGGGGACGTGGAGGGTGTGTGTGTGTGTGTGTGTGTGTGTGTGTTTAAAAAGAATGATTCTGTTCTGCCGGCCTGACCTACGCCTCAGGAAGAGGACTATGCAGACATGTGGTCAGCTGTGATATTCATCTCTCACTTCGCTCCTAATAAAGAAACAGCACTTCACACATCACCAGCTTCATTCAGATGCATTTGTAACTGGATACATCCATGTGAGGTTTGATGATAAACGTGTTTAGTGGCGTAGCCCACCCCTATAGAGATGTACTGTAGCGGCTGACGTCATAAACCAGCACTGGATAGAACGTTCAGAGCTCAGAGGGGCCAGTCTGTAAACTGGAGTTTAAACAGCGAACCGGTAGGAAAAACTATTGTCAAGACATTAGGCAATTAGGCTACTGTACCCCAGAATAAAAAAAGTTCTATGCCATTCTATGACACATCAACAGTTGTAAAGGTTAATTTTACATAAATTCATTTAGAAGACACTTTTATTCAAAGTGACTTACACATGTCAATTTAATTAAAGGTCAAAGGCACAACAGTGGAAGCTGGGAATTGAACCCACAAACATTTCAGGCGGCTACTGCATGCTAGCCCAGCTCCTTATCAAAACAGATCCATATAGAAACTACTAAATACTTTTGTAGCTTTCTAAATACACATAATGTCATAAAGACGTTTCTAATTTTAGAAACCGTGCTTCCTATCACAGCATGGTATAGCCTATGCGTTTCCTCCACTCAATGTCCTTCACACAGTCCTCTGGGGAGGTGAAGGCAGGCTTTGTGACTCACGTGTATGTTTTATCTAAAATAATTGATCCTTCATACAGGGATGCAAACAGAGGTATGGTCAAAAAGGAGTGACATTATCGAAGCCCACGCCCCCGCAGGAAATATCATATAATTACATTTTGCCACCACCTCTGCCATCCAGGGCTCACCCTATTCACACAAAATGTTCTTTATATGAAAATACACTGTCCCAGTTCCTTGGAAATTCTTAAAAGTAAAGAATACTGAAACAACGCTGGAAAATTTGGCATGTCCCTTTTTTTCAAAAATTTTTTTTAAAGTCTGACATTTTGAATTTGTATTTGGCTGTCTTGACCTCAATCTCCGTTTCAACCTGTAACCCATGGGCGGATTATGAACTTTCGGGCCCCTGGGCCCAGATGTATTAAGGGCCCCCCCACTTATTGCCATATATGTGGGAGGGGGGGTTTGGGGGTCCTCCCCCAGAACATTTTTAATTTTTCTGATGTGATTTCCTGTATTCTGGTGCATTTTGGGGATGGCCAATACTAAATTCAATCAGATTCATAGCCTACATCCTGATTTGTTGATATTGAGGCAATGATTCCATGCAAAGGCTTGGGCTTCAGGGCCCCCTGGCCCCGGTAGGCCCGTGCAGTAATCCATCCCTGCTGTAACCAAGACCAGTTCCACTTTGTTTTACAACCCTCATCCACTTTCTTAACTGTTAGTGCCTCACTCTCATCAAATTCTCTCATTCTGCAAATGAAAAGTTGCATATATTAGCCATAGTGTTACCCTAGACCTGACAGTATCATAACAGAGTGCAAAATAGTTCACTTCACTCTGCCCCCTTTCTCAATGCGCCCCAAAATAACGTTCTTCTGCACGAAAATGTACAGTTAAAATGTATCAACGGTAGTGCGGTCTGTCTGTTGGGATAAGCCCACACATCAGTTTCTCGGCCCTTATGTGGTAGGCAGGGGTCTACACTAACATTTTTTTTCCAGGAGCACTTGTGCGCCCAAGTTCAAAAATGTAGGAGCACAGACAAAAATTTGGGCGCACAGTCAGTTCTGTACTTAACTTACACATAATCTAACATTACACTCCAGCTAACAGTTAATCATGCCAGTGCACCAATTGCAAATATTAAGAATGACTGACAACATTTAGGCTACAGGAAACAGGATTTTAAAGATCAGTGTCTACTTTATTTTCAGTCTGTTCTATTTTCCTACATTTTGTTAATGTAAAATAATATAATACATTGTCATATTTGCATTTAGCCTGTATATCAAGTATCCTGCCAAATGTAGGATAATTTATTTATTTGTGAATCCATCTGTAGCTAATCCAAATATGCCCATGGTGACCTATCTGACTGCATACTACTGCCTAATACTACTACTAAAAGTCCATCTCTTCCACAAAACCCAACATAGGCTATCAAGGATGTATAATTTTATAATTATAATATATATATATTTTATATTATAATTTATAATATCTGCATTGATGGGGGCAGTAGGCAAACGTTAGGCCTACTTTCGTTTTGCACTTCAGCTTGTATTCGGTGTAAACAAACAAGCATGCGTGGAAGCCTGGAGTTGTCAGTAGCGATCTACCTTTGAATAAAATGGGAGGGAGTATTACGGGAGGCTACTTTTGTGACTGTTCGCTACAGCTATATTTTGCATATTGCAGCCAATACGTCAACTGGGCTAAAAGGCATGTTACTGTAGGTTACCTTTTCATCTCTCACTGCATTCTCAGAATCTTATCCTGTTCCTCCTATATCCGATGAATTCGGTGGATAGAAGCACTAATTTCTTCAATCTTTGCATCTTGGCTGGCTAGTCTAACTTTCCGCTTTTTTTGCGCGCTCTTAGATTTGATAGAAGCGACTACTAGCGAGTCACAACGCGAAACTGCTAACGTTGATGGGAGGTGTAGTTTTTATGCTGCATTCGCGACGTGATTCTATGGTTTGCACCAGTAATGTCTGATTAGAAGACATCAAATATAGTTAACCTTACTTTTCTTGCAAAAAAGACCATGCGCGACACAAAATTACTGGATCCCGGACTGATGGATGTAACGTTAAATCCTTGCAGTGAAGTGCAGCCCGTTAGCAGTCAGATAATGGTGTGCAGCCAATGGGATTTTTACGTGCGCAGGTTTTTGATTTAGTGTTGTCTTACACTTCCTATGTTTCATGGACTGTAACGGTAGGCTATGTGTTTATTTAGTCATTTTAATACAGAATTAACTTTGATGAAATTATAATCAGACACTTCAACCCCCCCCCCCCCCCCCCCCCCCCCCCCAAAAAAAAGAAAAACTCATCGGATCTGCACGATTCACACAAGTCCCCCAGACAGCCGTGAAAAAGGCGCGCCGTTTGCATCCCTGTTCATATTAGTATGTTTTGGTAGTGGGTTAAGAGGTGGGGGAATCGACCGATATCGGGCTGCAAATGGCTGGCTACTGATCAGAATGCTGTCTTTTCCACCAGTGGGTCAAAATTCTATTTTTGTGACATAACCGCTAAATCTCTGTAGGGATACTGTGGGGGGGGGGGGGGGGGGGGGGGGGTAAGGTAACAAGAGAAAAAGCAGACTTCAAAAGTACAAAAAAACAGTAGTTGAGTGTTGTCAAGCTGTCAGAAGGGAAAAAGGGAGAAACACTTACAGTAGAGTCTCTTTGGGTGTGTGTGTGTGCTTGTGCGCACGTGTGGTGTGTGCATGTGAGTGTGTAAGTGTGTAAGTCTGTAAGTGTGTGTGCGTGCATACAGATGGGTTTGTGTGTGTGTGTGTGTGTGTGTGCATGCACACTCTGCTAGCTGCCTCTGCCCTGATCATTGCATAACTGTACTTTGCTCAATGTTGTCAGTAGCGTCTCGGGTGGCTGGCCGTTACCTGTGAATGTTCAGTGAGGTGCACATACACACACACGCCTTTACCTGTGACTGTGCGGTGACCACCAGAGTGCTGACAGCCTGCTAGAAGCCCACAAATGCCCCACACACTACGGCATCTCCCTCCACTTTGTGCAGCGACGCCTCCTCCAGCCCCATTGTGCTCTGGCAGAAAGGCAGTTTGCTGCGCTCGGCGCAATTCCGCTCGCGGATTTTCTGTTTCAAAAGAGACGTTTTTTCCATTTTTGAGGCGTAAAATTGGCTCCCTTTTCCCTGCGCCAGTGCCGATTTCACCTCAATCCAAACCCACAAAGCTATGACCCTTCCTCCCCCCCCACTCCCTCCCCCCTGCCTGCCGCCAGCCCCAGCAAGAAAAGAAAAACTTGTTTGGCAGTTTGTGAATCCTGTAGGGTCAGAGGTCAGCTGTAGTTATGGCAGAAGTGTTTCTGAATCCTTGGCATGGGATATTACACAGCCTTTCATCCTGACAGTCCGAGTGCTTTGTAGGCTATAATTAGGACACGGCTGGGACTCAGCGATGATGGGGACATTCTCTTGCTCACCCTTATTCTCCCGGCTTTTTAATGTACTGTATGTACACAGCAAAATCTCCATCCTCCTGATAGACTAACAGCCGGCACTTTGGTCTAGGCATGGTGAAGATGCTGATCTCTCTCTCTATCACTATGTCTCTCTCACCACGTGTTTGTGAGACGACAGCGCTTAATCAGCGGGCTTTAATCAGAGGCAATCATCATCCCTCTCCAGGAAAAATAACACACTTCAGACTGAGCGTCCTAGTGCAAAGCAAGAGAGAGAGAGAGAGACAGAGGGAGAGAAATCCTCTGGGGTCCCAGTGAATGTACACTTTCGGAGAGCTTGGGTTGGGCTGAGGAACATTCACAGCTCATTTACATGTGTTCATTTGGACATTTATATCTAGCGTCACTTACTATTTGGCACAGAGCTACATCCCTATATGTGATGTCCGGGGACTGAGCCTGTGACCCTGGTAGTGATGACACAAAGGGAAGCTATTGGGCCGGGTGTGGTGGGGGAACGGTGTGGGGAAATGGTGTGTGTGTGTGTGTGTGTGTGTGGGGGGGGGGTCTGTTACCTTGTTTACTGCATCACACAAATCATGTTGTTTATACCAAGAATTGTAAAAATGGCACTGGACATTAAAATGTACTTTCAGTCAATAGTTAAGCCACTGAAATAAACTAAAACATGTTTTTGGTCAAATATGTGTGGCAGCGGACCGAGACGATTTTCTGTACGCTCTAGCTGCAAAAAATAAACACACCAGCTTACTCCGGCTCCAGTTTTAGTTTTTACAGTGTATGGTCAGTGCTAATGCACCCTGTCCATGCTTGATAACCCCAGTAAAATGCTCTGGAAGGCTGGTCTGTTGGTGATTTTATTCACCCACAAAGGTTGCTTTGTTGGTCATTTTCTTTTTGATGGTAAATAGGCTTGGTTGTTGGCTTGGTTCCCAATGTGGGAAATTCCCTACCTACAGCAGAAAGAATTCAACACCTCTCCTATTCCTCATTCATATTTCAGAGCTCAAAGGAGTGATGCACAGCGCAGCACCAAACAGCGAATGTCAAAGTTGAGTTTATGAAGTACTGGAAGAGTCTTGGATGGATCGGTCAGTAGGAGGCAGCCTTGTCCGAATTGCCCAGAGAGTTGGTGTAGGTCCAGATACTTTCTTCAGCACAGAGTGTGAGACACCCGCACAACCCGATGAGGCCTATCTTGAGACGAAACTGACACGTTTCACTAAAGGAAACCTATTAGGGCTAAGACAAGAAGGAGTACCAGCTACTTGGGTACTTGGCCAAGCAGAAAGTGAGAAATATAGTCTGGATGTCTATGAGTGTTTAACTATGAACAAAGAGGACATGATGTTGGCAGACTTATCACACACAGACATTAACAGCAACTTAAAGGTACACTATGCAAGATTTTCACCTTTACGAAGCCAATTTGATTGTACAGTAAACAAACTTGTAATAGGCGAATCGTTCACCTAGCATAGCTGTACAGCATAGACATAGCGAGTCCCTACCGAGAAAACCAGCCATGCAACTTCCAAGAGTGACAGCCCGCCAAATCTCGCGAGAACCGTGAAACATTACCTTACCAAACATCTTTTAAAGAAAATGGAACAGTAACACTATGTGAACTTCATGATAGCTGCTGACCACTGGGCATTTACCTATACAAACTTTCGGCAAATTTGGGATTTGCTCTGCAGGTCCGTCTGGCCAAGAGGCCATTGAAGCCCATTTACAATGTCCCTAAAACACAGGCATGCAAATAGAATTGCTAATCCGGCATAGACGTGTATTTCTTTGGAACTCAGTAAACAACTGCATTTAAAACCTTCATTTACAATATTGCTACACTTTTGAAACGATTTGAAAGGAGTTTAATGTACCAATTTAAGTTTAATTTCACAGTTCTGGGTCTGGGTGTTCCCAGGCCACTGTGCTTCTGCTTCATTCATGCCATTACTACTCTGGGTGGAACAGGAGAGGGAGGAGGTCACCTTAAAGGGGTGATAGAATGCACATGTTACTTTTTACTGAATGCAAAACCAAGTTTACCTTGAATAACGGCAGTTCGGTATATAAAATAAACATACAGGGAACTTTAAGATCCCATTGTCACCTCCTTCCAACTTGAAACTGCCGCTGTAAATCGGGCCAATCTGAACGAGGCTCAGAACTGATGTAAATTCTGGGGGGTGTCCCTTATTTTGTACTGGTCTGTACCTTTGTAACACCCTCGACATTTACATACACACCAGCCCACTTCCAGCTTCATGCTCTGGAAGTTCGATGACACCGGACTTCAGTAGGCTAGCTGATCCAAGACGACCGTATTTGCAGATAAACATAATTTGTTCGGCTTGTTAATGCTTGGATTTTGTTAACATAAGCAAGAAATAGACACTGTACATTCTAAAAATGCCTTTATTGTAATCCCATAACATGTTTTGTAAGCTATTTGATGTTGGCTAGTTAGCAAGCTAGCAAGCTAACTACAATCCACTGTTTTGAATGGACACGTCTTGTGAATCCAAAAATCTTTACGATAACCGAAGACTAGCATAGGGTGAACAGACGTCCTCTTTTGCCCGGACATGTTCTCTTTTTGAAACCTAAACCTAAATGGAATTTCAAAGTCGTCCGGGATTTTGTTATTCTAGCCTCAAACATGTTTACAGCGAATTTGCATTGCTCTCTCTTTCATTCATGGATATATCTATGTCTTTCATGCACATACTAGTCACAGCCTCCCCCTACAGTTCGCTTTGCATTGAGTGGAAAGTGTAGGGTGTAGAGCCTGACCTTAGCTACCGTCATTGGTCGATAGTAATCTCAAACATTTAATTGGTCAGTCACCTCAATAGCGCAAACTTCCTTGTTTAGTGTAAGTTCACTGACGAATTCAAACGTAAATTTCCATGTTTTTGTCTCGGTCGATATCAACATGAAGCTGAGTGCCGGACCTGCAAAGCAGGCACTTACGCGTCGGTCGCAAATAAAGGTGCCAACGACCTACAGGTAGGCTACACAATGTTCAGCAAAGCATCGAACGGCAGCGAGGGGTGAGAGCTCATCAGCTAAAGTGACAGAGTTGTTTTACCTTAACATTACGTCTCCAAAATCATTTTGATGGCACATAACCTCATAACCATAGACTGTAGAAAATATAACATGACGAACGGCACTTCTGCCATTGTCTGAGGCTATTTATTTAGCTGAACCTTTAAACAGCCTTTTAAGGAATAGCCTGCACACTTGACAACAGCAGATGTCAATAATCCTCTATCTACTGCAGCCTATATTCAGGTGAATTAAATATGTAGGCCTATTTCTTTACAAAAGAAATATCTAATAATAATGGATTGAAAAGAGGTAGGCCTAATAATAGACCAGACATGATTGAATAGATATAAGAAAATGGACAACATATCTACATCAGTCCCCATCAACACAACTGTTTTCACAGGTCAGGACTATTAAGCTCTAAAACAGATTGTTCAAAATTATAGAGCTACTGTAAAAGATTCATGTATTTTCAGAAACACCTTGGATCAAATTTAGAGATAGGCTATGCAACCCCAGATAGCAAACATACACTGGGACGGAACTGGACCACAACGTCCGGCACGGATTTGCATAATGGACCTGATCCGGCGTCCAAACGCACATCGGTCCAAAACTGGTCTGGATCCGTTTGACGGATCTGGTACCAATAAGGGCTAAAACTGGCCCAGTTCTGTATGGTAGTCTGTGTTACTGACGTGTTCCAGATCTGCTTATCATATGCAATACGGGTCCGCTTATTGTGTGTGGTACGGACCCGTTTATCAGACATCAGCCGGCTTTATTTGACATCTGAAATGTGATTGGTAATTAGGCCTAATTATCCTGAAAAATCAGTTTGCTACACATTTGCTAACAGGTTCATTATAGGTTCACCCAGGCTAAAGTTCGTAACGTTTTCCCAACAGCTCAACTGATAAACATAAGCTAGACTACAAACACAAGAGGGGGGTAAAAAACTTTACACATAAGTGTCTTATTATTTTTTTATTCAACAACCTGGCTGTAGAAGTGCAATCCCAGACAAAGTTTAAGTCGTGTTAATTCCACTGTTCCCATCGATATTCAGGCTGTCTTCCTCAGTCATCTCCATGGTCAATCTGAAACAACATAAAATAAACATTAGCCATTTATTCCTTTTTGAAAATATTCAAAATTACACAATTACACTCGTTTTTTTACCATCAGTAATCCTGTTAGCGCTGTTTTTTCCAAAATAGTTATTGTGATGGCTGTTTTGCTTAAGCTAAGCTAGTAGACCATATTGCTGGAAAATAATAGTATAACCTTACAGTAAAGTTATCAAACGCTCGTTTGCTTGTTGTTGTCTCTGAATAAACCAACAGAGATAAAAAGCAGATAGTTGGGCTGTCCTAGTCCAGGCTTGCAAATCATGTCAAAAGATTGATGCAAACCAAAGATCCTTGATTAACGTTACTGCCTGGACTTCTGCATGCGTGGCAAGAATATGGGGTTGTCTCATAGCACTGTTAGATCTGACACAAACAACAATTGGCTACTTTTACCACTGCTGGGTAATAATGAAAATAATTAAACAAACATATGATCAATATTGAGCCAACTATATCTTCTTTTCCAGCCTTACTGTAGAAATGACATGGTCATAGGAACATAGTGCACCCCCATGGTTTCTAAATTTGTGCCATTCCAAAACACCTTTTTTTTCTTTAGCAGTTAGTTGACAATGAAGTAGGGAAAGGACAGTCAATTTAGCAGAATCAGCACCTTAATTAATATCATTACCACCTGGGTCTGCTGTGAAAAAATGGTCCTTCGGCTCATATCCGTATCACAGGTTTGGGCCAAATCAGTGTTTTGTATTTTAAACGCTTCTCCTGACTTCCAGTTGAGTTGCGGAAATTGGACCTGGGACAAATCTGTAAACCGGTGATAAAACAGCATTGCTAGCAGAGCTGAAACCTGTATCAGGTGCAGACCTGGCCCACAGTCAGATACCGTATGTCCGCTACAGGCGGATGTAATGGCTTTTATGCGGATCCGGCCCAAAGGAAATTGCTATCTGGGACATTAAAGATGGGTCGCCATCCAAATGTATCTTGCGAGTATACTGTAGAGCTCAACAGCCCCGCTGTTATTGTAATTATTGTTTTTGCACATTTAAAATGTTCATGTTTTCAAAATAGTCTTTTGAGGCCAGCCTGGTTACCACCTGGTTAGGCTTGCAATGCTAAGTGCTGTTCTCATAACTGGACTGATTAGCTAACTATGCTAGTTTTCGGAAACTGGCATAGCTAGCTAATATGATTTGCAAAGTCACCAATGTTACCCCCTCTACTGTGCCTAAATTTTTTGACTAGGGTGTTTTTCAAGACTCAGAATTACGAGTTTTAATGCTTACTACATCTACAGTCAAACCTAGCAAGTAGCAACAGACGGGGCTAGGAAGTATAATCAAAGCTTGCAGAGTCTCATATTCCCTCCATCTCCATACAAACTCCCTTTTACCAAAGCTGGAGATATTGAGAAGTTTGAAAAAGCACTGCTAGTTTACTTACAAGACGATTTTTACAGACAATATCTTCACGGAGTTTAGCGTTTGCAGCCATCTTGAATTTAGTCACGATAAGTCGAGCGACGAGTAAGAATGAACAGGTATGATATACTCGTCGCTCGACTTATCGTGACTAAATTCAAGATGGCTGCAAACTTTAAACTCTGTGAAGATACTGTCTGTATAAATCGTCTTGTAAGTAAACTACCAGTGCTTTTTCAAAGTTCTCAATGTCTCGTTTTAAATGTCAAGGCCCTTGGAAGTCTACTAATGAAGTATGGAGCTACTTTGAGCCTCGTAAATGGTGTAAAACAGTAAGTTATTTGCATGGCTAGGCCGATGCCCGAGGCACCCCCATCGAAAAACTGTTGGTAGCATTGGCTAACTAGCGCCAGATTTCTGAGTGCAGGGGACAAGCCGAAATGAGCTATGAGACATACGTTCACACTCGGTATCATGTTTCAACACACTTAAGGTCAAAATCACACCGGAATTCTCCTTTAAAGTTTGAAACAGCACCCAATTCATTACAACCTTATTTATGAAAGGCACAGGTTGTTGGAGAGCAAAATAATTGGTAGATTATATGTGTTATTTGTGAGGGGGTTTGCACGACAGATTATGCTTTGTGCCTACGCTGAAGAGCCAGTAGAGAAAACGTAGACCTACAACAATATTGACCAAGATGGCGGCGCGTACACACGCAGCGACCTCTCTCTGTCCTAACCGTACGGTGTTTTGTTCGTTTAAAAAGTGTTTGTCCGAAAGTTTTACGTGTTCGTCTCGTCTTACTACGTCGTACTACAAGTACAGCAGGCAGTTTTTAATCGACATCTGCAAAAGCAAGTTTTGCAGCGTTCTGGACTTTGCAACAGAGACGCTAAAGGAACTCGGACTACTCCGGCCTGCAACAACACCGGACTCGCCTGCTACTCCTCCCCCGGAAAGAAAGCGTCGGAAGCGGTGTGCGAGGAAGCAGAAGAGGGGCAAGCGCGGAGGCGTCCGGGCCAGGCTAGCGGCCAGCCCAACTCGCCCAGCCATACCATCCATTCTCCTGGCAAATGTACGATCACTGGACAACAAAATGGATTACATACGACTGCTGAGATCAACGAACCGGACAGTAAGTAACTGCTGTGTGCTCGTCTTCACTGAGACTTGGTTAAATGACAACATTCCGGACTCTGCTGTACAACTGGAGCAGCTAGCATGCTATCGAGCAGACAGGGCCATTGTAAAGGGAGGTAAATCACGAGGAGGAGGAATCTGTGTTTACATCCGTGACGAATGGTGCCGGGACACTGTAGTAGTATGCAAACACTGCTCACCACTGGCAGAGTTTATGATCATAAAGTGCCGTCCTTTTTACCTGCCAAGGGAAATTACTGCGATTCTGCTAGTCGCAGTATACATCCCGCCTACCAACAACAACAGCGATAAGAACGCGGCTCTCAGTGAACTGTACCAGGCTGTCAGTGAACAACAGACGGCACACCCAGACGGTTTCACCATCTTCACTGGAGATTTTAACCATGCTGATCTTAAAACTGTACTTCCAAAGCTACACCAGCATGTTGATTTTCCAACAAGGGGAGATAACATCCTGGACCTGGTCTACACTACACACAAAGGAGCATACAAAGCTACCCCCCTCCCCCACATTGGACTTTCAGACCACATAACTGTTATGCTAATGCCCGCATACAGACAAAGGGTAAAAGCAAACAAACCGGTTCGTAAGCAGGTAAAAGTGTGGCCTGAGGGAGCCTCCGATGCTCTTCAAGACTGCTTTGACACAACAGACTGGGAAATGTTTAAGCAGGCAGCCACTTACAACAACCGGACAGACATAGAGGAGTATACAGACACTGTAACCTCTTACATCACCAAGTGCATTGATGATGTGACCCACACAAAAGACATCATCACTCGGGCAAACTGGAAGCCATGGCTGACAGGGGATGTCCTCAGGCTGCTGAGGGCCAGAGACAAAGCCTACAGAGCTGGGGATGAAGCTGGCATGAGAACAGCGAGAGCCAACCTGTCCCATGGCATCAAGGAAGCAAAAAAGGAATACACTCACAAGATAACCACCCACTTCAAAGACAGCAGGAACGCACAAAGCCTATGGCAGGGCATTCAGGCCCTCACGGACTACAAGCCCGCGCCACAGAGCTGTGAGAGCAACATCCCTCTGCTCAACAACCTGAACCGCTTCTTTGCTCGCTTTGAAGCACAAAACAGCACCTGCCCACAGAAGACCCATCCCCCTCTACATGAGCAGCCCCTGTGCCTCTCTGCCGACAGCGTGAAGAGGACACTTGCTGCTATCAACACCCGTAAGGCAACAGGTCCAGACAACATTCCAGGTCGTGCGCTGAAGGACTGCGCAGGGGAGCTTAAGGATGTCTTCACAGACATCTTTAACACTTCCCTGAAGCAAGCCATCGTCCCATCATGTTTCAAAGCTGCCACCATCATACCTGTGCCGAAGAAAACTGCTCCATCCTGCTTCAATGACTACCGCCCTGTGGCACTGACACCCATCATCATGAAGTGCTTTGAGCGGCTTGTCATGTCACATATCAAATCCATTCTCCCCCCCACCCTGGACCCCTTCCAGTTTGCATACCGAGCCAAGCGGTCTACAGAGGATGCAATCTGCTCTGCCCTCCACCCAGCCCTCACCCACCTGGAAAAAAGAGACTCATATGTGAGATTGCTGTTTATAGACTTCAGTTCTGCATTCAACACCATAATACCACAACAACTCATCAGCAAACTTGACAAACTGGGACTCAGCACCTACCTCTGCAACTGGCTACTGGACTTCCTCTGTCAGAGGCCTCAAGTAGTACGTGTTGGCAACAATACCTCAAGCAGCATCACACTGAGCACAGGGGCCCCCCAAGGCTGCGTGCTCAGTCCGCTGCTCTTCACCCTGCTGACGCATGACTGCACTGCAACCTACAGCAACAATCACATAGTGAAATTTGCTGACGACACAACTCTGGTGGGTCTCATCACCAAGGGCGACGAGACCCAATACAGGTTGGAGGTCGACCATCTGACCACGTGGTGCAGGGACAACAACCTCCTGCTGAACGTCAGCAAGACCAAAGAGATTGTTGTTGACTTCCGGAGAGGTCACACCCAACACCTGCCACTGACCATCGACGGTGCTGTGGTGGAGAGAGCGAGCAGCACCAAATTCCTGGGGGTGCACATCAGCGAAGACCTCTCCTGGACCACCAACACTGCATCACTGGCGAAGAGAGCTCAGCGCCGCCTGTACTTCCTGCGGAAACTCAGGCGAGCAAGTGCTCCACCAGCCATCATGACCACATTCTACCGAGGCACCATTGAGAGCATCCTCTCCAGCTGTATCGCTGTGTGGGGCGGAAGCTGCACTGAATACAACAGGAAAGCCCTGCAGCGCATAGTGAACACAGCTGGAAGGATTATTGGTGCTTCACTCCCCTCCCTGAAGGACATTTACACCACCCACCTCACCCGCAAGGCGACCAAAATTGTGAGTGATGCAAGTCACCCCGCTCACAATCTGTTCGATCTACTGCCCTCTGGGAAGAGGTACAGAAGCCTGTGCTCCCGCACTACCAGACTCACCAACAGCTTCATACACCAAGCTGTAAGGATGCTGAACTCTCTCCCTCCTCTCCCCCCTCCACCCTCAGCTACATAACATCCTGGACATTGGACCCACAATGGCCGCGTGCACTACTCCACTTGCACACTTGCACACTTGTACACTTTACAACTTGTTGTTGTTGTCCTGAAAACACAACACATCTGCTGCTCTTACATAACTTGCACCACTATGTCACTTTCTTTCTTACTTAGGTCAAACAGAACTACACAAGCCTTTTATTGGCCTGACTTTGCACTAGTATTTTATTGACTGTCTATGCACAATTTTCAACCAAATTTTGCTGCTCTTATTTTTTTCATTATTATATGTGCCCTCTTATTTACTTACTTTTTTGTTTACTTGAATGTTATGTTTGTCTGTGGACTTAAATTGGTAAAATATGTCTTGTCTTCACCGTGGGATAGTGAGAAACGTAATTTCGATCTCTTTGTATGTCTGGAACATGTGAAGAAATTGACAATAAAGCTGACTTTGACTTTGACTTTGACAGTCAGAAACACTTAATTCCATTCTTTGAGGGACTGATTCTTCCTCAGTACTTGATCCTTTCTCTGCTTCAATCATGTACGCAAAACGGACTTTGTTGCATAACATAAGCAGATCTTAAAGTGAGTAGTCTTCTTCAGTTTATTGGCAGATTGCATCGTTCATTTGTTGCATACTGCCACCTATTGTACAGGAGTGTGTAGAGTGTTGCGAAGTGAGTGTTGCGAAATGAGTATTGGCTGCAAGATAATTAATTATTCATGAGGATGTCCAGAAAACCACAGGGGCGCTAAATCTACCAAAACGGACCGTTTATTCTCCAGCCTAATTATAGGGTTGTAACTGGGCTTGTGAAATAACATCTGAGCATTTCTTGGACGGACTTCAGTTGCATACCTTCACGTGTTAACATCACAGAACACGGTACAATGACCTGTTCAACCATTCTATCACCCCTTAAATGTGAGTGCTGACCATCACAGTCTCTGTATGTGTGTGTGTGTGTTGGGAAGAAGGGGTGTATTTAAATGTATTTGTATTTGTCATTACTGCAGTAAGGACAACTATTTTCCCAGCATGATTATGCCTGTAATTAGCTAGGGCTATTTCATACCATTTCAGGCTATTTACCAGACCAGCTTCCTGTAGCCACATGCTAAGAGCAGTGTGGTAGAGTCTTTTGAGGACACTCCTTTGGCAAAATGCTAATTTATTCCATGGTAGCATAAGATATCACACACAGCGACACTGTCACCACCATGAACACACACACGCACACACACACCTGTCCGTGTTCTTCATCCCCAGTGAAGGGCTAATCTTATCAGAGTCTGGTCTGCATTAATCACAGGTGCAGGGCGGTCAGACAGCCACTGAGTGACTGATGCTGCTGGACCATCCAGGCCTCCGTCACATACAGCCTAATACTGACCACATTCATTCCCCCACACACTCGTGTACACACACACACACACAGGCGTACACACAGGCCAAGGGCACAGGAGGCACGGGGGACGTGGGGGATATTTCCCCTGCAGTGCTGAAGAGACGGCCGTCGTCCCCCTCACTTTTGATAAGGGAAAAAAAGCCTTATAGGTAAGCTAAATAAATAATAACCTATAGGGTTTGCGCTAACTATGTAAAACTCCCCATTAACAGCATCACATCACTAACCACAGCCATCTACAGTGTAAGACTGCACAATCTCATATTCACTCTGTTGGATATCTGAAGCCAGTTTGTCTACTAACAACCATCATAAAATAATCCAGGCTCCGTTTTGCGTACATGATTGAAGCAGAGAAAGGATCAAGTACTGAGGAAGAATCAGCGTAAATCCTCAAATTATGGCTGGGGTCTTTTGCAAAGCACAGCATCTTTATTTGAGGCAAGCTGGTAGGCTATTTCATTTCTAACCTGCATTTAGACATGCGTTTCGTTTGGAGCGGCATACCGGTAGGCTATCAAAAGCATAACATTTTCGGTTTGGTTTGGGATTTAATTTACTTTTGGACTGTTTGATTATATTCCTAAATGTTGAGACTGATGGGCACTGAAATCTGGGAGATATTTAATGGTTCACTGTTATGTTTCATGCAGTTGAAAAAGTGTCGGGATTGTGACATTGAAGTGAAACAAGTGCTGCTGTTTATTGCGAGACAAGGCAGCCATTCATTGAATAGGGGTTGTGCTGTAGCCTAATAGAAACCTTTTTGCGTAGCCAAGTAGCCTAAATTGAGTTATTGTTTAATTATGCATGATTTAGTACTTTTTATTAAATTCGTAGGCTGGAATGCCTTGAGTCACGCAACAATTGTGTTTAAATGTAGTAGCCTAGGCTTCAGCCTGGCAATTACCTGAAAGGGGCGGCAAGAGAGTGAGCTTGAGAACTTTTCTTTGCCAACTGTAGGCTATTAATCCAACCAACAATATAATAAAATATTAAGAAGAGGTGTTATTTCATTGACTTAAATCGAAACAATGTCTTCTAGTGCTGGTGGACTGATGGGAATTGTTGGTATAGGCAATTGTTACCCTGTCTTGTATATGGAACCTGCCATTATTGTCTGGCTATAAATAGAATCAATCCCGGGCATAATTTGAGGATTTATGGTAGCCTAGTCTCCTGCTCAACATGACATTAACTGTTATGTTTATTGATAACAAACTCAACTAGCCTACTGATCAACTCGTTTTCACTACTAGCCTAACTATAGTTAGTCTATACCCAACGTTTTTGTTCTAAGACATTTATTTTAAACATAATTTCAAGACACAAATTGGATACGTCAGTTACCTTGGTGCATACATCCCAGAGAGCAGGCTACCACACCCCAGAGTGATGGGCCTATAGCGTTCTTACGCGTTCAGTGTGGGGTATAAACAAGCTGAGAATTTAGCGGTGTCACGTCTGCCTGTCACAGACTTGGGATAATGTGGTACAGTTACTACAGTAACAGTATTTATTTTTTAATGTTATACATGCTTTGTTTAAATGCTGTTGGAACAAATAGTTGATTATAAAGTCAACCTTCTGTTGCAATTTTCTGTGTGTTCTGGACTGGTAACTTGTTAAGCCAACATGTTCTAACGTTGCATAAATATTAACTGCAAACACATAGTGGAGAGTTGATTTGGTTTATACCAGACAATTTAAGTATAGGCCTAACTAGGCTATTTAATCATGTAGTATATGTTTGGATCATAGGCATGATGATTTATTCATGGCTTCATAAAATATCAACATCGCTTTTAGAGTATTCTACCATTGTGAAATAAATAGTGTGAAATAAATCTAGCCTGGCTAGCGCCACCACTTCTCAATGAGACGGGGTCTGGGAACCAAACGTTAATTTTCTCGTATTTGAAAAAAATGGCCAGATCCGTTTATTGGGTGCCACGGATGTCTATCAAATGCGTCTGTGCATAGCTCATCATTGTCTTGCTTTCCCCCTTCTTCTGTGATTGGTCCCCTATCTCAGGCGAAAATTTGCTCCATGGTCTCCAGGCTGCCTTAGCAGCGTGAATCAAATTGCGCGCAAGGCAGCATGGGAACACCCAGGCTAAAATAAATCTATAATAAATGAATAAACGTAGAATTGCACATAGCAAGAAGCTGGTCTGAGAGCAGATCTGGCATTGTGCTCATCTCACAGTTTTGACCATTTTTATCAAAAAATATTTTGAAAACAATCAATGGTATTATCTTAATATTCTGGCAAGTTTATGGTCGAAAGTGGGCCAGAGGTGGCGATCCGATATTTGGAAATCTGATCTCACTATGGGTTTGTGTTCACAATTTGGTCTCCTCTCACTTTCAAAATATCTCCTGCGCCCCTGACACAGGCAAATACATACACACACACACACACACACACACTGTTCCATGAGGTCAGTGGGCTGCACTGAGGTAGGCTGAGCGATCAGCATTGCAAATCAGAATTGAGGGTTACGCATGCTCTCTGGCTCAGTCAGTGGAACTCAAGCCTCGTCATCTTCTGCTGTGCAGTCAAGGTGAACACAGCAGCAGCCAAATCAGAATTATATACACACAGTGCAGAAGGGACAAAAATAAACAGTGAATCACACCACATTCAGATCAGCAAGGCTGTGTCCAGTGGATACACCGCAGTCAGATTCAAACTCACGATTACCTCCAGCGACCTATTGGGTTAGGTGGTCCATTGATCAAAACCTCCAAACTAGAGAGACACGGCAACTGAAGCAAAGTGTGTGTGTGTGTGTGATTCCGTGTATAAACTGCGTAGTTTATGTTATTGTATGTAAGACGTGTGCCTAACAGTACAGAACAGTTGTGTGTTTGCTTTTTTAAAGTCAGGAAATATATGACACTGAAGATAAAGTGCACACACACACACACCGAGGCTGTTGAAGCCGATTGCGATTCCAGGTTCTCGGCGGGCCGATCTATAGCAATCACAGTGACTGTGTGGAGCTTGCCGCTTCGCGGGGCCCCTTTGCCAATCAGCAGAGAAAACCGAGATCTGTCATCCATTTTTCACAGCTCAGTGGACAGGGGATCGCTCCTCTCTAAGCTTGCGATCGCTCCTGTTTTAAGAGATAGCCGGAGCCGATGCGCCTGGTGCCGAGCCAATCCCCAACGCCAAACACTCATTATCCGGTATTGATGGCGGGTAAATATGAGGGACACTAATAAAGCATGAAGACCTCGGCCTCCATCTCGCCTCTCTGTGTTTTTTCCGCGGCGCCGACGCTCTGCTGAGATAAGCCAGAGGCGAGAGCTGGGAGATAGCAGGGGTGCTGCTGCCGGAGCTTGTGTGCTACGCCGCTGCCTTGCCATCGGGGGCAGAATCGGAGTTCGGCGCGGCGGTCTCAGAAAAACATAACGCCCTGGAGGAGCCCAGCAGCTTACCATCGGAGGGGGCATCCCTTTGATGAGCCAACTCAGAGCTAGTCTCAAGGCCATTTTGTGATCCTGGTTAGAAGGTGTTGATATTTGAGCTTGACAGGCTAGCAAATTACACTCATGTAATTTCTCCCAAGTCCCACCCAATGTGGTGACTTGGGAGAAATTGTTTGAGTCCGTGCTGGGAAAGTGTGTTCATGTCCCATTCACAGCATCAGGGCATGAGATTTATACTGTAGGCTGCATACACTGGATAGTGTATTTAAAGGTCCAGTATGTAGGAAATAATGGAAAATAAACTGTAACCATTCCAAAAATGATCACCATATGTTGTCAGAGAGTAAGGAAACACGATGAATTGAAGTAATGGCTTATTTGACAACATTACTCTAACCCGTAAAACCCATGAAAAAAAAATGAGTTACGGGGCGGAATCTCTTGGAATTTTTGTTTATGTTTTGAACGATTAATTCTAGAATAGCGTATTAATAATGGGCTAGCGCGTCCTCCTATTTGGGTTGCCAAATTAGCAAAGGCCAACTGTCAACAGCTGTCAGTTGTAGTCATGAACGCCTACGAGAGGCAGGCAGATTTCCAAAATTAAAACAAGAAACAAATTAAGTGGACATCGGAGGAGCTTCCTGAGATGGTGACGTCTTCGTCAAACGAAGAATATCAAGTCTGACGCAGAGCTGGCCATATTTCTCCACAACAGGTAGCCTAGGCTAAACTTCATCTGCATCGCTAACTTCAGCTAAATATGTTACGTTGGTTAGAGAGGTATTTTTTGTTTTCACTGTTTCCGTAATGTGTAGCTGGGTCATGGTTGGAGAAACGTTAAAGCAGCTGCAGGTCAACTAACGTTAGCTAAGTCTTCATTACATCTGGCAACCCAGAAGAGGCTCGCGTCTGGTAGTCTTGAGAACGTTCACCAGTGTTTTGATTTTGGCCTGCAGAACGTTCGGTAACAATCCTACAAATCGCACCTTTAAAAGGTCCAGTATGTAGGAAATAATGGAAAATAAACTGTAACCATTCAGAAAATGATCACCATATGTTGTCAGAGAGTAAGGAAACACGATGAATTGACGTAATGGCTTATTTGACAACATTACTCTAACCAGTAAAACCCCGTAAAACCCATGAAAAAAATGAGTTACGGGGCGGAATCTCTTGGAATTTTCGTTTATGTTTTGAACGATTCATTCTAGAATAGCGTATTAATAATGGGCTAGCACGTCCTCCTATTTGGGTTGCCAAATTAGCAAAGGCCGACTGTCAACAGCTGTCAGTTGTAGTCATGAACGCCTACGAGAGGCAGGCAAATTTACAAAATTAAAACAAGAAACAAATTAAGTGGACATCGGAGGAGCTTCCTGATATGGTGACGTCTTCGTCAAATGAAGAATATCAAGTCTGACGCAGAGCTGGCCATATTTCTCCACAACAGGTAGCCAGCTAAACTTCATCTGCATCGCTGACTTCAGCTAAATATGTTACGTTGGTTAGAGAGGTATTTTTTGTTTTCATTGTTTCCTTAATGTGTAGCTGGGTCATGGTTGGAGAAACGTTAAAGCAGCTGCAGGTCAACTAACGTTAGCTAAGTCTTCATTCCATCTGGCAACCCAGAAGAGGCTCGCGTCTGGTAGTCTTGAGAACGTTCACCAGTGTTTTGATTTTGGCCTACAGAACGTTCGGTAACAATCCTACAAATCGCACCTTTAACAGTAAAAGAACATGAGAATGTAGGAGCCAAATTGAATTTAAACATGCCTGGATTGAAAGACTCTTAGTTTACTTTATATTTACTAGGTTTTTGTTTGGAACTTTTATTTTTACGTTGCCTTGGGTCACCTGTTCAATTAAAGATGGTGTCTTCCATGTGCTCTGTAAGTCTTAGTTATACAAATGAAAAACATTTTACTGCATTGTTTTGCTATCCTTTGCTTCATGACACACACTTTTGAAACCCTGTCCCCTTTTGGATTACTGAACTTTAATAAACAATCATACTGGATTTTACACCACTGTGTACCACCTGCTTGCCTGTTTGCTGTCTACCTACCTACCTGCCTACCTACCTACATACCTACCTGCCTTCCTGCATGCATGCATCCCCTCCTGCCTTCCTGCCTAACATCTTGAACACAGGTAGCCTTTAAGTAACAGTTGGACACGTAACAACTAAAAACAGCATCTAAACTGTGGACATTTTTAACCAAAACATTAGTAGGTACCAAAACATTAGTAGGTACAAAGTAGGGCTGTCAAACGATTAAAAAAAAACAAAAATCTCATATTTTGAAATTAATTAATCTAGATTAATCAAATTTCCCCCTAAAGACTAAAGCTTTTTAAAGGGCATATTAAATACAAAATAAATCACCAAATTAAAGTGTATATGTCAGGTTAAAAAAAAAAAAAAATTGACAAATGAAGGGACATGAAGTAGTGAGTAGTGATTTTTCTTGAAAAATCAACTTTAAAGGTCCAGTATGTAGGAAAAACGTGGATAATAAATTGTAATCAATCCACAAATGATCACCAAGTCGTCAGAGAGTAAAACAATGCGATGAATGGAAGTAATGGCTTATTTGACAACATTACCATAACCCCTATAAAGCCGTAAAACTGAAAAAAATCTCTGAATCTCTTGGAATTTTCGTTTATGTTTTGAACGATTTAATTCTAGAATAGGTAGATTTCTAAGGCCAACTGTCAACAACTGTCAGTTCAGTTATGGACGACTATGAGAGGCAGTCGATGACGTTATCGCCACCAAAAAAGAAAACGAAGACACATTTCCAAAAGATTGTTTGATAAAACAAGAAACCGTGTGGACATCGGAGGAGCCTTCCTTAGATGCCAACGTCTTCGTCAAACTAAAAACATCAAGTCTGACGCAGAGCTGGCCATATTTCTCCTCGACAGGTAAGTTAGGCTAAACTTCATCTTAATCGCAAACTTCAGCTAACATAATGTTACATTGGTTAGAGAGGTATTTTTTGTTTTCACTATGTCATGGTTGGAGAAACGTTAGTCTAGATGCTAGCTGCAGATCAGATATTCCGTTTAGGGATAGTGCTAACGTTAACGTTAGTCAATTTCAGAGGTGGAAAGTAACGAAATACATTTACTCACGTTACTGTATTGAGTAGTTTTTCTGTGTATTTTGTATTTTTTAAGTAGTTTATAAAATCGGTATTTTAAGTAAAAAAAAAAGTTAAGACTAACGAAAACAGAAAGGGAGAGAGAAAAAATCACGCCCTAAACTAGCCTAGTGATAATGATCAGCATGTAGCCTACAACAGGACATGAATCAAGCTGGCGCCATGTCTTTCTGAAAGTGATTGAGATGGAGCTGGATCACGAGATGCATCAGATCATAGACTGTATATATAGAATATATACAGTCTATGCATCAGATTACATGTGTAGCCTAACCTATGAAAGTGTATTTTCCGCTATTTCAATGGGTTGTCTCAGTTCGTTTTAGCACTATGATTGCGGAGATATTCAAGCAAACACCATGGGATTTCGTGTTTTGACGTTTGGCTCACCTTTCTTTGGAAAGTAGTTCATTAGCAGTTGTTTCCCCTCATTTCTCTCTTTTTCCTGTTTTGGCATTTGTTTTTGGTAACCTGACTTCTTGGATAAAGACATTGCACCAGCAGCACAACAATTAGCGGTCCACTACTAGCGATGCTCAACTAAATAAACAAAAGATAGACTATTGTGCAGGCGGACTAAACCATTTAGCTCTTTAGCAAGGGAGAGTGAGAGTGACCTTTGACAGTTTTCACTATGTTTTGTATAAACATCCAGTCAGTCAAACTTTACATTTCGTATGACATTCATTTTGACATTAATTTGGAAGTTAAAATATTAAGGTAAAATAAATATATGGTGGAAATAAGTATTGAACGCGTAGACTTTTTTTCAGTAATTAGCCTAAACTTCCAGTGAGTCTATTCGAAATTTTCCGCACATATTATATTAACACACATATAAAAAATAACATGTGTAATAAAGTGGAATGACACAGGAAAAAAGTATTGAACGCCTACTGAAATTTATTCAATACTTTGTGGAAAAGCCTTTGTTTGTAATGACAGCATCAAGACATTTCCTATGACAAAACTTATTAGTCGCAGTATCAGGTGTGATTTTGGCCCTGTTCTAAACAGATTCCATGGGTCCCTCTTGTGAATCCTGATCTTTACTTCCAGAACTGTTTAATTGAATTTAATTGAATTGGCTGCCTTCAAGTCTTTCTGGAGCTTTCTCCGAGTGGTCTTTGGCTCTTGGAATTGACTATCCTTCTGACTCCCTGGTCAGAAATATTGCGAGGAGATCCTGTGCATGGCCGGTTGATGATGCAGTGATGTTCCTTCCACTTGCAGACAATGGCTCCCATGCTGCTAACTGGAAGATTCTGAAGTTTTGAAATTCATCTGTAACCAGTTTCATTGATATGTTTTGCAACAATAAGGTTGCAAAGGTCTTGGGAGAGCTTTTTGCTTTTATCCATCATGAAATGTTTCTTGTGTGACACCTTGGTAATGAAAAACCTTTTTATAGCCCATCAATATGTAGGCTACTAACCAAGCTTATATTATATTATATTAAGATTATATTCATTTGCACAGATAGCAAGGATAACTACTCTCTAAGATTCCAGCTCGTTCCTTTCCTTGCCTTAGTGCCTTTTCTTAGCGTGTTCAATACTTTTTCCCTGTGTATTTCCACTTCATTACACATGACTCTACTTATGGAGTTGTTTGGATTTTTATTTGTGGATTACCTGAGTTATTACTAATGCCTGGTGAAAATGTTGTGCCCCCCGTATTCCACTTTTCAAGGGCCCTCTCCTACATTGGGGCCCTATACTTCCCACTTTTCCCCCCAGTTCGACGCCCTTTAATCTGCTGAACCTTCTGCTCGTTTCAAAATATAAAAAAAAAACTCTGCAACTCAACATTGGCCTGCCTGCCTCAGCTGCCTGTGAGGGGCTTTTCAGTTGTGCTGGATTACTGTTCACTGCAAAGCGACCAAGGATGAGTGCAACTAACTTTGAAAATCAACTACTGCTCAAACTTAAAGGAGAACTCTGGTGATTTTTCACATAGATCTCCATTTCTCAATGTCACCGAGTACTGTCGGTATGAACAAAACTGAAACAATCGGTTTTACCTAGCTCGAGTTGCTGCACCTACAGCGCTACACACTGGGAGCATGAACACGGCTGCCTTAGCTGCTGGCTGCAGCAACTCGAGCTAGGACCAAAATCCTTTTAGGCAAGTACCTCCACTCGCCGGCCATATTGCAACGCTTTTTGGGCACTTATCGGGCATCTATTTCAGCAGAAATGCGCGTGCATAATAACCTGACCCTCGCCAGATGAATTTCGTTCCGCTTAGCTCCGCCTAGCTTCACTCACATCCATCTGGGACCTCTTCCATTGAGAGTGATTTCTGCAACCGACTGGTTCAGCCAATCAGGACGCAGGGCGGGAGTTTCATAGATGTGATGTAGTGGAGAAGCGACCGTGAGACTGTTATCAGCGTCACGGGTTGGCTTCGATGTGAGTGGTTGAAGTAGCACGTCAATAGATGACAGACAAGTGGCTTATTCAATCATATGCAAGCATTTCAGTGTTTCCCACAGAATTAAATTCTATTTGTCGTGGTAGGTTTGCAGAATTGACTTGAATGCAACAGTTTTTTAACAAATTAGCGCAGCCTGGTTATGATGCTAACCAGATTTAAGCACAATTTAGTAGAACATGGAAAATCATTGTGTGGTGTTCAGTGTTGATATTGTGGTGGGCCGCCACAAATAAGTCAATGTATGGGAAACGCTGCATTTTTTGATTAGGCCCAGCCTTCTGAAACACCATTCCGATGGATCGGTTCCAGATGGATGAGTGGAGCTAGGCGGAGCGAAATTCATCTGGCTAGGGTCAGGTTACGTGCATAAGGCTTCACAACACCAATCTTGCTCCGGCGGCGAGATCACAACAGATGATTGGCACGATGTCTTCACAGCACACCACATAATTGGCTCAATGTATTCTCAACACACCACATGATTGGCTCAATGTTTTCACATGTCAACGTTTTGCCGCGGAAGGGTTGTAATATGTGTAGACAACGTTACAAACTAACCCCATGCATTACTATTGCTTCGGCAGCACATATACTATGGAGGATTTTTTGAGTGCATCTCCTCATTAGAAAGTCTCTGGTAAAACTGGTTGTTCTGGTACCCCCCCCCCCCCCCCCCCCCCCAAAAAAAGTACATTTTAAATTGACTACTTTTTACTTTTACTTAAGTACATTTTCAGATTGGTATTTTAACTTGTACTTGAGTAATATTTCATCAAAGTATTGGTACTTTTACTTGAGTACAATATTTTCGTACTTTTTCCACCTCTGGTCAATTTACAGTTGTGGCGAGACAATATTTACATGTAGGCATATGCCTGGTGTCAGTGAATTTGGGGTAGGCTATTACTTTTGGGCCAGCCAGCAAAGTGACAGTGTTTCATTCAACGTTAACGTAACGTTATTGATCTTCCGATTAGCCTACTGTTAGAAGTCTTTGGTAGCTAACATTAGTTAGAGTCAGAAGAGTTGTGTTGTGATTGAAACAATGTAGCATCTCACCTAGGCTAGGCCTATATATCGCTATATTGACACATATTATTAGGAGACCGACAACAATGTAGCTGGACAGTCTCGCCTATATTTCACTAGCGTAATGAATGATAGTATAATGCCTGCGATGGTTCATTCTTTCGCAGTAATAGATGACTACTCTTTCACTCAAGTCTTGGATACAGGAGGGCATTACGCCCACACACACACGCGCGCACATACCGGAAAAACGGGCCCTGCAGATCAACATGTGAAGAAGTCCAAACAAACATAGACACATGTGAGAGTCCTCTATACTAAAGTTGTGACATTCTTTTGTAGCTATGAGGGACCAAGTACCTCCACCCCTAGCAAGGCACAGTGGACGAAGTCTGTTGCTCCAGCACTGTCATCAATATGTCCGTCTGATGGGTCAGTATCTTGTTTATTTATTATTGGTATTAATAATATTGTGCTTGTTAAATGTGGGTCTCATGGACATTTTGGTTTCTATAGAGATCTGTCATGTGAATCACTGGAGAGGGAGAGCACCTGAAGCTCTAGAGCAAAGGTATCTGGTCAAATACATTTTCTGTTAGTCATCAAGCTATTTGTGCTGTGGATGTGTTACTGAGATTAATGCCTTTGTTTGTTTATTTTGCATTTATTCATTTTCATGTAGTTTGCATAATATTAATGTCCAGAGCAAACCACACATGATGGACGAAAGTGAATTCAATGACCTAAGAAACAGTGTGTAAGTCGGAATAGTTTTCTTCTCGGTATATATTGTTAGTTAGTAACCTATTATACCTCGTGGCTATGGCCGAACAACACCCGTGGTAATACCCATTACCAACCCCACTCACCCATGCCATATTACTGAAGTATATTTTCTAATCTTAAATGTTACAGTATTGACTGGGGGACAGATGAAGAGGACAATGAGAACCATGATAAGGACGACAACAGCCATGATGAGGACGATAATAGCCAAAATGAGTATTACGTACCTCATATTAGTATAAGGTAGGCTATTAGTAATAGACAGCCCAGGCACCATAAACAGGGCATAAACATTCTGGAGTTGGAGCAACACTAACACTAACACAATATTGTGGGAATTTTATTCAGAGAATAATACAGATTGAATGTAGGGGAGAGTTGTCTCTCTTTTAAGGATGATGCTTCAATCTATGTCCTGTAGGATTGGTGGAGCACTGCCCACATCGTGCATTGACAGTCTGCCCATCATCGGCATGAGCGATGTTGTCCATGACATCGATGCAGAGATTGAGCCTCCATCAGCTCATATACCAATGCCGCCAACCATTCTTCCCGCACAACTGGAGGTCTTGGCTGAGGATGACCTAATTGGAAAACGGGCATCCATCTGCTATGAGGACTGCTTGAAACAGCTGGCAGCTGTCCTTATGCTGCCCATTAAAGGAGAATTCTGGTGTGATATTGACCTAAAGTGTATTGAAACATGATACCGAGTGTGAACGTATGTCTCATAGCCCATCTCGGCTTGTCCCCTGCACTCCAAAATCTGGCGCTAGTTAGCCGATGCTACCAACAGCTTTTTCAATAGTGGTGCTTCGGCATCGGGCTATAATAATTCAGTGGAAATGCATGGATTCCAGTTTCTTCCAGTAGCAGCAACTGGAATACATGCATTTCCACTGAATTATTTTTGGAATCTGATCCCTTATCATATCTGTTCATTCTTATTCGTTGCTTGACTTATCGTGCCTAAATTCAAGATGGCTGCAAACGCTAAACTTCGTGAAGATACTGTCTGTATAAATCGTCTTGTAAGTAAACTACCAGTGCTTTTTCAAAGTTCTCAATGTCTCATTTTAAATGTCAGGGCCCTCGGAAGCAGGGCTTGAAAACGAAATTATTTTTCAAACGTTCCGTTCCGAACGGTTCAGATAGGCCTATGTTTAACGTTTTCGTTCTTGCATGCGTTCCGCCACCAACATATCGGTCCTGAACCGGTTCGGAACGCAAAATATCGTTCGTTCTTAAAGTTCCGGCAGTGTTTGGCGGGCCTATCAAGTCTATTTTTGTGGACTTTACCTTAGAATAGACGTAGGCTACTCATTATTTCCCCTTGATTTAGCCTATACCGTAGCTATGGCCAAACATAATAAATCACAGGCGGCATCCAAAAACATTCAGATGGGCTATCCATCCCATAGCCTACAGACTTACTGTAGGCCTAACCTATGCCTATAAATAATTTCTTATCAAAAATATTTCTGGATACGTGCTAAACTCCTTACCTGATTGTAGCCTTTTGGAGTTTTATCCATATGGAGATCTTCAAAGGCTTGCGCTATAATTCCAACCCTGTTTATAAACAAACCTGTCTGTTGCTGACAAGGCCTATCTCAAATTTCCTGTTTAACTCTTCTAGGCTACATAGAATAGGCTATAATTGCGCAAACATTTCAAATCACGACTTTAAAACGACAAGGCGTGGACAGGCAAAATAGGCTATTACGCATAGGCTACAAACAATTTCCAAATCAGTTTCAGTAGCCTACGCCAGTGTTTCTCAAACTTTTACAGACCAAGGACCACTTAACCATTAGAAAAAACCTCACGGACCACATAGCTAATAGACACAATAGGCCTACTCACTGAACCCACCTTGCTTATTGTCTTTGCACCTTGCTTATTGTGTCAGAGGATTCATATGATTTAAATTGGCGTAGCTTACATAGGCAGTATTGCAGAACTTTGGATTTACATACAAGTTGGTTCAATATTGCAAACAACGCATCTATATTATTTTTTACAACAGGTCGCGGACCACTTGGGATAGCTTGCGGACCACCAGTGGTCCCCGGACCACACTTTGAGAAACACTGGCCTACGCTACGAGCTGGCCTAAGATCCGAAGTGGCAGACGGATAGGTTACACTACAACAGCAAGACAAAATATACCCATTTGGACCAAAGGTCCATTTATTCGTTTTTTTTTTATTTCAAACTGCAGAAATCAAATTATTAAGCTGTTATATAGAGAACGAAAAAAAAAAAAGTTATTAACCGGTTTTGTGGATTTCAGAATAACGTTTCTGTTCCGGAACAGTTGAAGACCATTTTGTTTTCGTTTCCGTTTCCGCTCCTCGTAAAATTCCGTAAAATTCCGTTCGTTTTCGTTCCTTGAACCGGTTCGGAGCCCTGCTCGGAAGTCTACCAATGAAGTGTGGAGATGATACATTGAGCCTCGTAAATGGGTGTAAAACAGTGATTTATTTGCATGGCTAGCCCGATGCCGAAGCACCACTATTGAAAAAGCTGTTGGTAGCATCGGCTAACTAGCGCCAGATTTTGGAGTGCAGGGGACAAGCCGAGATGGGCTATGAGACATACGTTCACACTCGGTATCATGTTTCAATACACTTTAGGTCAATATCACACCGGAATTCTCCTTTAAACAGTGCCCATACAGGTACCCACGCAGTCACACAGACTGTCCATGCCTCCCTCCCTTTGAGGTTTCCATTACGGCAAGGGGAACAGCTAGCATTATGGAATGGGTAAGCAAACAGGTTGTACGCCCTTTTCTCTATTAATGTTAATTTAGCAGAAATGTTTTTTGCAAGACTTAATAAATAGGAAAATATCTGGTTAGTTGCATAAAGTACTTACAAGTTTTGCTTACCTTCACACTTCTCTCTAACTTATTTTTAAGACCTGTCCTGCTGGCCATACTGTGTGGAAATGGACCTCTCAACCCACCGTGAAATATTCCATGTTGGCTGGAGACTTCATGTTGGCTACCAGCATCCTACTCAGGGAGTAACTATGCCAAAGTTTCCCTGCTGTTCAAGTTCATGAACATTGGAATGGTGAACCGTAGCACGTACTTTACCATCAAGGACACCTTTTGTGTGGACACAATCAAAGAATGTTGGCTTGAGAAGAGGGCGGAGATGATAAGTCATCTACAGGACAAAGATGTGGTGATTGTTGGTAAGGCGCCCTTTTGGTGGTTGATATAATAGTATTGATAACGATGATATTGTATAGTGTTCAGTTAATATACAGTATGTTTTCTTATGACCTGTTTTGTTTTATTAGTTGATGGAAGAATGGACAGCCCTGGGCACTGTGCACAGTATTGTACATATACCGCAATGGAAAATGACACCAGGGCAATAATATCGGTCATTACCATTGACAAGAGGGAAACATCTAGAAATTCGGTCATCATGGAGAAAGGCATTCATCAGGACTATGGATGGGCTTCTCAGTGAGCTGAAGCTTGTTGAGGTCTGCACAGATGCCCATGTTCAGATATCTGAAGACCATCATGAGGAACAAAAGATGGCTCGAGGAGGTTCACAAATATCTGAACTTCAGGTAATTGTTATATATAGTTTCTAAAGGAGTATGTAAATTAATGAAACAGAAAACATTTTAAATGGATTTTTTTTTTTTAAAGATCTACAGCAGAGCTGGAATCATTCCAGAACCACATCCTAATGTATGCCAACAAGAGGACAGCATACACACCACCTGTCTTTGAGGCCAGGACCTTTTTGGCAGCCATGGACTACAATTTTCACCTGGACAGACCTGAGCTTACCAAACCTGACGGAAGCAAACAGTAAGATACATTTTTTAGGCTATTTTAACACATTAACCTTAACTAATTTCTAGACTTTATTATATGACTATGCTACATAACCATGTTCACGGTGTAACAATGAAATAGAAATGCAATAACAATAGTATAATGATTTAGAAAGTTGGGGGAAAGTGGGGGGGGGGGAGTTACTGGACACAGGATAAATGGGTTAAAATTGTTAAAAATGTAAAAAATGTTAATGGTTGTGTTGCACGTTCTGTCTCTAATTTTAGATACAGGAGACTTTATAAAAAGCAGGCGCGAAGATACAGCGTCTACACTGTAAAGGCTGCCAAGACCTACGGCCACATTCCTAACCTGCAGGCAAGGATCCTGCACAAGAGGCTGACTAGTAAGGGAATGCCCAGGCGGAGATCACTTCGCCCCCATGACCCCAGAAGGCTAGGACTGCTTCCTCCTGTGCCAGCACCAACCTTAGACGAACTTGTGAGAACACAAGTCGGGAGAGGTCTCAGTAAGTCAAACATACCTGTTTTTTTTTTTTTTGATGTTAAGGAATACACAAAAGACCTTTCTCAGTGTTTATGTAGTGGTTCCGAAAGGAGTGTAGTGTAATAGGTAAGGGGTACAGCATGGCTACTTAACTCATGGAAGAACACAACCTTTTGTTTCAATTTCTGCTAATATTGTGTTTGTTTTGTTTTGTCCTCAGTGCCAGAGCTACCGGAAATTTGAGTCCTTCGTGGGAATTGGGTTGAGCCTCACAATACTGTACATACTGTACATAATCATAACTATAGATTAGATTAGATCACAGTACTTCACATAATCAAAACTATAGATTATCTTAGATCACAATACTGTACATAATCATAACTATAGATTAGATTTGATCACAATACCGTACATAATAATAACTATAGATTAGATTTGATCACAATACTGTACATAATCAAAACTATAGATTATCTTAGATCACAATACTGTACATAATCAAAAGATTAGATTAGATTCAACTTTATTGTCATTGTGCAGAGTACAAGTACAAAGACAATGAAATGCAGTTTGTGTCTAACCAGAAGTGCAAAAAAGCAGAAAAGTGTAATGTGATATACAAAGTATAGACAGGTGGTGCATAGACAGGAAAGAAGCTTCCTCTGAACCTGCTTGGTTCGGGTGCTGAGAGACCTTTAATGCCTCCCGGAGGGGAGTGGGGTGAACAGTCTGTGGTTGGGGTGAGAACAGACTTTGATGCTATAGTTATACACTATAAGTTGTCAATAAAAATGCCATTGACTTACTTTGTCATTTAATCCTTTTCTGTGTCTTAAATGAAGGTGTATATGTTAAAAGTAATTTCACATTCAGTTCGGTATTTGTTAATTTTCATATTATCTCTTAAAAGAAGCCAACATACCATATTCTTGTAAATGTTTAATTTTAATTTAGTTGAAATATATATATATATATATATATATATATATATATATATATATATATATATATATAAAGGGTATAGACAGAGAGGGTTACAGGTGAGGGAGAAAACCAGTGTATTGGCCATGTGGATCGGGGTATTTGTCTCTAATACGCCATATGCAGCAACTAGGAATAGATCTTCTGTTTCCCCGACCTAAGGCCCCATGCTGCCAAAAAATGAATTGCCGGCAGGCAGCATACCTACAGTATACTCCCGGTTATCCTCCCCCGGCTCCCTTGCTTCTTCAAATACTAAGACATCGTCCCTATACTGCTTGTGTAAACGCAAATAGCCGTCTTCCAGGCAGTACAGGGAGAAATGGGGTGTCTGACTAATGCAGAGAGCTGGCCTTTGTCCACAACACTTCCTCTCTGCGTCTGTGGCCATTTCTCTGCAATTTCCACACCTGCACCACCCCACAGGTAAGCTCTCAGAGGGAGGCCGAACGGAATCATTGATTGATGACAGAGCATCAAAAACCAACCCTGGCTGGCGTGCAAAAAGCTGTCCAGCTAGTTTCCGCAGCTGAAGCTCACTCATTTTTTCAATGAGTTCCTGAAAGTGAAAAAAAAAAAAAACAGCTTTAAGATTAATTTATTTTTGACAAACACACATGTTGTTTCAGCCATCTATTCAGTTGAAATGTTTAGACCTACTCAAGTTACTTCCGTAGATAGCTCTAATAGACTGTACTAGCCTACAAACCTCTGTCTGAACCCTTCTCTGTGTCTGGAGCAAAATGATTCTGTCCTCCTCATCCCTGCCACCTCTCCTGCCTCTGCCACCTCTTCCTCTGCCCCCCCTTCCTCGTCCACCTCTTTGAGGCGGTGTTGGTAGCTCAAAGCTGATTTCGGACTGAAACAAGGATGAATATTATGCTTATGCTAATCCCTAGTTCAACACTAACAGTATAGCTCACTTAGTAATATGTTATTGTTAGTGTCTGCAAACGGGTTTAGCATAGAGGCCTTCTAACTAATATGATAAAGCAAACTGGCATTCACAACAGTAGCAACACATTTGTTGACGGACCCATGTGATTTTGTGTTGATGATGAAAGGCTACAATCAAATTCGCCTGACAGGCTAAAAATATGTGTGGGTCAGGCCTAGTGCTATAGTGAAACAATGTCGAAAACTGGATAATTCATTATTGTACTACCGTGTCGTCGTCGCTGGCCATGGTAGCAGCAAGTAAAGTAGAAAGAAATATCTGTTAGAAACCTCCATCTCGTGGCATCGAATTTGGTGTGTCTTCATTAGCCTACATCTGGCAACCCAGAAGAGACTCGCGTCTACGTAGTCTTGAGAACGTTCACCAGTGTTTTGATTTTAGCCTACAGAACGTTCGGTAACAATCCTACAAACCGCTCCTTTAAACATTAGTAGGTACAAAGTAGGGCTGTCAAACGATTAAAAAAAAAAAAAAAAATCTCATATTTTGAAATGAATTAATCTAAATTAATTGAATTTTCCCCCTAAAGACTAAAGCTTTTTAAAGGGCATATTAAATACAAAATAAATCACCAAATTAAAGTGTATATGTCAGGTTAAAAAAAAAAATTTGACAAATGAAGGGACATGAAGCAAGATAGTGGTGAGTAGTGATTTTTCTTGAAAAATCAACTTTAAATACAATAGAACAATATTTACAGTTATTTTTATAACTGAATTTATGAACATTCCAGACACAGTAATGACCTCATAAGAGGGAGTCCAGCAAAGTTGAGCATATAATAGGGGAGGATGGGTTTTAACTTTGAATTTTCTTGAATTTCCCCTTGAGGATCTATCTATCTAACTGCATTTTCTTTTACCAAAAATGTTCTCTATGACATATCAGTGGTTCATAAGCATGAGCCTGACTGGCAGGGACAAAGTAAAGAGGAATAGGCTACAAATATAGGTAAATCATGGCCATCAAATCATCAGTGAGAAATTGATTAGGGGTGTGAGTAGGATCGGATCACTATGTATCATGGCTGTAAAATGGCAGTTGTGTCATTTGCCATCACATAGCTTTCATGTACAACAAGTCAAGTAGAATCAGCAAGCAAATTAATAGTCTGTCTATAGCTAACATTAGTTGATAAGCAGATGTATAGGCTATATATAAAGAGCAAATGTGTGGTAGCACATATACACTGATGGTTTTATAGTCAGGTCTCTAAAGAAAAGCATAATATGCCCATGGTTGGCTGAACACAGACTATGAGTTGCTTACTGATTCAACTTAGTTTAGGCTATATAATGGCCTATACGTGATGGCAACTGACACAACTGGCATTTTCAAGCATTGCTACTTACACATATCCTCTTCATCACATTTTAAGATCAATAATGGTTGCCAGTAAAGAAAAAAGGTATCAGGATATTTTAAAAGGTATCAGGCAGGTAGTAGACTCTAGCATGACATACTGGAATGAAGTCATGTTTTTGGCCTATCAGTGTAAAAAAACCTACTGTATGATCCCTTATCCCATGTGTTTTAATTGACCAACTTTGCTGGACTCCCTCTTATGAGGTCATCGTTGTGTCTGGAATGTTTCCTGGAATGTTCATAAATTCAGTTATAAAAATAACTGTAAATATTGTTCTATTGTATTTAAAGTTGATTTTTCAAGATAAATCACTACTCACTACTATATTGCTTCATGTCCCTCCATTTGTCCAAAATGTTTTTTAACCTGACATACGCACTTTAATGGAGTAACCACAAAGTGTGTATATTTGTGACACAACTGTGCATCATAAACTACATACAGAACTATGTAGTTCCATCAGGCAACTTTTTCAACTTTCTGCCTACAAGCCCCTCATCATTCCTCTCCATCTTCAGTTAACTCTCTGGAGGCTGCAGGTTTCACGGCTTCCGTTATGTGACGTCAGCCCCACACAAAAGAAGTAGGTAAACAAAATGTGTTAATTGTGTTAATATTTTTTTAATGCGTTATGTATTTCAAAATTATTATTATTATATTATTCTGGACACACCTATGTGTGTGTGTGTGTGTGTTTATGTCTGATTTCAAAAGTGCAATTTTTTTTTCACTTTTGAAAGGTCTGTTTCTTGATAAGGATTATATACTTTGGACGTTTTCACCAGATAGCGTCACAAAGAAGTCTTGTAAACATGGGTCCTAAGAGCTTTGATTTCTCTCTCTTATTTTGCCTGAGAAGATAGACTAAATTAGTAAGGTGCGTAAGCCTGGGATCTTCTCACTCTTTCATTCTTCCTGTTCAGAGTGGAGCTGGAAGATAATTTATATATTTATGTCTGTGTCCTCCCAGATAATTTATTTATTTTATGCCCGTCTCCTCCCAGATAATGTAGCTGATTATGGCTCAGTAATTTCCCCTGATCAGGTACACAATGCTAACCTGGCTCTAACATAGCGGCTTGTTAAGAAGCAGTGGGAAAACAACGTAAGCAGTATTAGCGTAGTGTGGTGGAATTGCAAAGGAGGCAGTGTTAGTGTAGCATACTAGGCTTCTGTAGGTGGGACTTGGGTTGCACAGGCCAGCAAGAGTACACATTTTAATGTGTTATGGCAGGCTTGTGTATGGGCATGGCTGGAGGTGCATGTGATGTGTATATGATTTTAGCAGTGGCTCTGGTTCCGTGTATTGCCTTGGCTTGTATAATATGCTCTGTTAGTATGTGTGTAGTATGTTTTATTAGTGTGCAGTGGACTTGTATAGTATACTCTGTTAGTATATAGTGGTTGGGCATGTGTGTAGTATGTTTTATTAGTGTGCAGTGGACTTGTATAGTATGCTCTGCTGGTGTGCATTAGTGGGGTTTTTGCAACCTGGTCTCATTAGCGAAATGTTCCCCTGGGAATGTTTTCACAGACCCAGCCAAATGTACCACCAGATACGTTTTTGAGGTGAAAACTGGCCAGCGGTGGTGCTAAAGAGGCATTTAGACATTGTTTACTACAGTTAGGTCTGATCGAACTAGATTGTAAATGAGCTCAGAAGTATTCTTTGGCTACAATACCAACGTTTTTAGTTTTAATAGTGCTTATTTCTTGCTAAGTTTTACAAAATATAAGGGCACAAACAGGAATTCTGCCATCTATGCCCTGTTAGCTGTGTTAGTATGCAGTGGCAGATCCCTGTTAGCTGTGTTGGTGTGCAGTGCAGGGCCCTGTTTCTTGTTAGCTGTCTGCTGTGTTAGTGTGCAGTGGCAGGGCCCTGTTAGCTGTGTTAGTGTGCAGTGCAGGGCCCTGTTTCTTGTTAGCTGTGTGCTATGTTAGTGTGCAGTGGCAGGGCCCTGTTTCTTGTTAGCTGTCTGCTGTGTTAGTGTGCAGTGGCAGGGCCCTGTTAGCTGTGTTAGTGTGCAGTGCAGGGCCCTGTTTCTTGTTAGCTGTGTGCTGTGTTAGTGTGCAGTGTCGAGCCCTGTTTCTTGTTTGCTGTGTTAGTGTGCAGTGGCAGGGCTCTGTTAGCTGTGTTAGTGTGCAGTGCAGGGCCCTGTTTCTTGTTAGCTGTGTGCTGTGTTAGTGTGCAATGGCAGAGCACTGTGAGCTGTGTTAGTGTGCAGTGGCAGGGCCCTGTTAGCTGTGTTAGTGTGCAGTGCAGGGCCCTGTTTCTTGTTAGCTGTCTGCTGTGTTAGTGTGCAGTGGCAGAGCCCTGTTAGCTGTGTTAGTGTGCAGTGGCAGGGCCCTGTTTCATGTTAGCTGTGTGCTGTGTTAGTGTGCAGTGGCAGTGCCCTGTTGGCTGTGTTAGTGTGCAGTGCAGGGCCCTGTTTCTTGTTAGCTGTCTGCTGTGTTAGTGTGCAGTGGCAGAGCCCTGTGTGCTGTGTTAGTGTGCAGTGGCAGGACCCTGTTTCTTGTTAGCTGTGTGTTGTGTTAGTGTGCAGTGGCACGGCCCTGTTTCTTGTTAGCTGTGTGCAGTGGCAGGGCCCTGTTAGCTGTGTTAGTGTGCAGTGGCGGGCCCTGTTTCTTGTTAGCTGTGTTAGTGTTCAGTGGCAGAGCACTGTTAGCTGTGTTAGTGTGCAGTGGCAGGGCCCTGTTTCTTGTTAGCTGTGTGCTGTGTTAGTGTGCAGTGGCAGGGCCCTGTTAGCTGTGTTAGTGTGCAGTGGCAGGGTCCTGTTTCTTGTTAGCTGTGTGCTGTGTTAGTGTGCAGTGGCAGGGCCCTGTTAGCTGTGTTAGTGTGCAGTGGCAGGGTCCTGTTTCTTGTTAGCTGTGTGCTGTGTTAGTGTGCAGTGGCGAGGCCCTGTTTCCTGTTAGCTGTTAGCTGTGTGCAGTGATTGATGTGTCTCCTCCTGGGCTGCTGCTCGGCGGGCGCTGCTGTTTGTTTGTTTACACTAATGGGTCCAGTGACCTGTCAGTCCACGCTCTGGCTCGGGGAGACGACCGCCGGAGCAGCGGGGTGTGATCCATTGATTACCATTCGATGCATCTTCCTGCTCGGAGAAAGCTGTCAGGAAGGGCCAGACAGAAAGCAGAGATGTGAATGAAGGCCTGCACACCGGCGGAGATGAGACAAAGGCCCATTAAAGCTAAGCTTTGATTGGTATTGATGGAGGTGGGGGGGCAAAGCAGACAAAAACCAAAGAAGCAAAGCTCATCTTTGTTTTCTTTCTTTGAGGAAATAGATTTTCAAATATAGCGCCATGATTATCAGAAAACAATGGGCCCCTCGCAAGAAGGAAAAAGCTCATTTCCAGATATGTTTCTTATTCTCTTTCCAAAAGCTTTGCTTTCTGTTGTTTTTCGAATCCTGCTCCCATCCGTGGTGTCAGCAGAAAACACATCGCCGGTCTCATTACACCAAGCAGTCTTACCCAGCAGCCATCAGCGGCCTCTGGATCATCATCATCATCCTGACCAGACTAGGTCTCTGACATGCTATTTATTTTCCTTCTTTATCCTCCCTGTGCAGCTGAGGTGGCAGACAGCAGGTCCCTGATTTCAGTGATGGTAAGAGAGCAGAGGCACACAGCTAACAAACAGACTCTCTCGTGCAGGAGCTGTGCTGTGTTCTAATTCACATACTTCTGTACTTACACTTACTTACTTCTTCATCCTTCCTGTGCAGCTGAGGTGGCAGACAGCAGGGCCCTGATTTCAGTGATGGTAAGAGAGCAGTCACACAACAAACAAACAGACTCTCTCCTGCAGGAATGCAGTGTTCTAATTCACATACTTCTGTACTTGTAATACCTAATATGAGTGCACAAGCCAATGCACTTGTGCATTCATACTAGGTATAGTACAAAAGTATGTGAATTGGAACAAAGCACTATCTGGGAGCACTGAGCTGAGCCATCAGTGTTTTCACTCATAGTGCTAAATAGATTTTGACAAGCTGCTACTATGTAAATTAGCTTCGGCAAGACTTTGCACTTTGCATGTCATTCTCAGTCACTTTGGTGCATTTTGCAGATCATCATTTATGTTTCCACAACCTTAAGTGCATTTCTCGAAATTAATTGCACATAACTTGCTCAAAATGCTTAGTTTATGTCTCAAAAGGAAATATCTATGCCAATCAACATGTCAGTGCCATCAGAATGAAGAGTTCCTGTGTCACTGTAATGTAAAGATAGTCCAAAATGTTTAACCATGTTGTCTGTTTTCTCTGTAAGCATTTTCTTATGAAAATGCACAAGGCAACAAGGCACAATTTGAATTGCAAAAGTATTATATTAGTCTATGTGGGACATTGTAGGAGATCACACAGGATTCATATTCACTGTATGCTTTTACAGTTCTCCCATAAAGACTCAGGAAGTAGGAATAATATTTGAATGTTTAATTTACACAGAATTGTACAAGGTTCATAAGATTAACAATTAGGAGTGTAAAGTCTTTGGCGTGGGCCTCATCATTGGTCCAGGTCTTGGAGTGGCTTGACCCAGCAGATCCTGCCTGATATTAGATGGCAGGGGCGGAGCCTATCCCATGGACAATGAACAGGGACCAAAATGGTGGTCGGGTGGAAAGAGTGGACTTCAAAATTATGGAGCAGGGAAATTAGACGAGTCATTATAAGATAGGTGAATGCAGATTGGTCGAGAGTTATGAATGAATGGGTGATGTAGCATTAGAGCCTTTGTGGTAGAACTTGCGCTAAAACTTTCATTACTATCTGTACTATATCATGTAATGCATTATCATACCAGAAAAGTAAGACCAGACTGCTTTACACTACAGCATTTCTTCCCAATAAAAAAGTGTAATAGAAATGGCAAAATTATACTTGACAGAGTATATATGACAATTGGTTCAACCACTTTGGTTACACATAAGAGTGACATGACACTGTCATGAACATGTCATAAACAAGTCATAAACATTTATGACATACCACTTCTGTCATTAAGTGTCATTCAGTTTTTGTCATAACAAGTTATGGTTATGAATAGGGTTAGGTTTAGGGTTAGAGATTAGGGTTCATGTTCATGACAGTGTCATGTCACTCTTATGTCGATACGGTCAAGTAAAGTGTTACCAACACTTTTCAATTTAAATAGCAATGCACCCATGCCTAGCTGTTGGGGGGAAGGACTATTCAACAGAGAACCTCTATTTTTTTTCCCGACATTACATTAGTAATTGATAATGTCAAAAAAAATAGGCAATTGTACACAAGCAATTGCAAGGATGTGCAAAGGCATTTGCTGTGGGTTGTAAGTAATGACAAATTGCTTGTATGATGTGCACAAGTGACAAGATGATGTTGAGGTTGTACTAGTAGTTTTGAGAATTTCATTCATTTGATTTTTTTGAGATGCATCAAAGCGACTGAGAAAAACTGTGTGTCCCAAAGTGCCAACCACCCCTAGGTCATGGGTTCGACTCCCAGGAAGTACACATACCAATGAAACAAAAAGAATACATGGAATACAGCAGACTGTCAAATGCTTGAGATAATAAAACTTTGCCAAACAAGTAGATATAATAAGATGGAAAGACAGATTTAAAGCTTTAAAGCTTCCTGTATAGCTGGCACAAGGTGATCACTTCCTGAGGCCATGTGCCTGTAATTGCTTTTATGCAACATTTAGTCCCGGACAAACAATGTATTGATTTTTGATTAGACAAGACACATTCCATGAGAGGGGATGTCCTTTACCCATGCTATTGGACTCTTCAGTGCTGGTAGTTACTCCATATAATCATACTCCATGTAACCATTCAATTCTCTCACAGAACAAAGGGAGACAAGGCTGAATGTCAAGGCTGTTATAGCAAGAATGCTGTGCACATACAGTAGATGGATAGGTATATTTGTATGGACTAGATAGATTGATGGATGGATGCATGGATGGATTGACAGACACAGAAGGACAGACAGATATATAGAGAGAATGGGAGAAATTGACAGATAGATAGAGAAATGGGTAGATATCTAGATAGATAGATAGATAGAAGGAATCCCATTGAGATGGCTGTAGATCAGAAGGATGATGTGATGAATGGACTCCCGTAGGCTGATAGTAGCCCCCTGATCCTCTACTGAATGACTCAGACATGAGAGAGGGAGAGTGTGTGTTTGTGTGTGTGAGAGAGGTCACGTAATCAAGAGCAATCTGTGCAAGAGTGGCCATTTTCAACACTGCTTCATCCACTGCCACCCCTCTCGCTCCCTCACCATCCTTTTTTATCTTTCTATTGCTCGCTCTCGTCCTCCTCCACTCACTTGTGCTAGCTTGCACACACACTCATCTCTTTCTCCCTCTCTCTCTCTCTCCATCCTTCGCTCGCCCTCCTCCACCCACTTGTGCTTGCTTGCACACTCATTTCTCCCTCCCTCCTTTTCCATCATTCTCTCGCCTCCTCCCACCTCCTCTCTCGATTTAGCTCTATTCAATATTTGTGTCTGTGGGATGACAAAACAATGGTGTATTAGCGTTTTCCACCCTCTTTGGAGGGCCTGGATTGCTCTCTCTTTCTTGGAACAATGATGTGTGTTTTTGAGTTTGTTTTATCTCTTGCTTGTCAGTCTTTCATTCCAGACAGGGGGACATAGATAGGGAAGGGATGAGATGATTATGATGATGATGAAGGCAGTAATGAAGATGATGGTGGTGAAGATGATGATGGTAATGATGATGATGATGATGGTAATGATGATGATGATGGTAATAATGATGATGATGATGATGGTAATGATGATGATGATGATGAAGGAAGGAAAGGGGGAACAAAGAACTCTTGATGAAGACAAGTGAGGAGAATATAGTTACATACGTCATACTGTCTTCTCTTCATCTTTTTCTCTTTTTCTTGCTTGCTACCTCAGCCTCCATCCCACTCTGTTTTCATTAAATCACTCCCTTTCTACCTTTCTCTGGCCCTGCTCTCTCTCTCCCTTACCTCCAACTCCATCTGTCACCTACTGTATATCTTGCTCTCTCTCTCTCTCCCCCTCCCACCCACCCACTAGCCCCCTCCCTATATCCTTCTCTCTCTCTCTCTCGGCCTTCCAGCCTGTATTGATCAGCAGAGCTATTGGCTTCCAGCTTGTGAATAAAGAGTGGAATCCCCCAGCTTGTCTCCCCAGGATGTTTCTGCTTCCTTGCTGACAGAGGCAGGTGAAGTGGCAGCATCATCACAGGGAGGTGTGTGTGTGTGTGTGTGTGTTGTATGTCTGATTGACACCCATTTGCATATCCATCTGTTTCAGACACCTTCAAACTCAGGAATGGATATAGACAATCCACAACGATCCGCTACCAATAAAAGGTTCATTATACAAAGGAATAGAAATGTTAGTGTGTAGTGTGTAGACCATCAGTTAGTGAAAAGCAAAACCACTGAACTGACCTTGTTGCCACACTCACCTGATATTAAACCCCTAATCACTGATACCGGTTTTTAAAGAGTGTAATCATTTCCGTAAAAGGTGAGGTTGGGGACTCACCTGATATTAAACTCCTAATCACTGATACAATTTTTGAAAGTGTGTAATTGTTGGTCATTATAGTAAAGGTGAGATTGGTGGTTCAGGTACAGGTTGTGTAATAGGCCATTAGAGTAAAGGTGAGGTTGGTGATGCTGGTGAAAGGTTTTTAATATTTGAGCTCAACAGCCAGTGTTCTTATACCCTTCCTATTCTGTATACCTGAGGGACTGTGGTCATTGGCAGGTCTAGTTTATGTTGATCTCTCTGTCTGAGCAGGTGTAGTGTATGTTCATCTTCTGTCTGAGCAGGTGTAGTGTATGTTGGTCCTCTGTCTGAGCAGGTGTAATGTATGTTGATCTCTCTGTCTGAGCAGGTGTAGTGTATGTTGATCCTCTGTCTGAGCAGGTGTAGTGTATGTTGATCTCTGTGTCTGAGCAGGTGTAGTGTATGTTGATCCCTGTGTCTGAGCAGGTGTAGTGTATGTTGATCTCTGTGTCTGAGCAGGTGTAGTGTATGTTGATCTCTGTGTCTGAGCAGGTGTAGTGTTTTTATCCTCTGTCTGAGCAGGTGTAGTGTATGTTGATCCCTGTGTCTGAGCAGGTGTAGTGTACGTTGATCTCTGTCTCTGCGCAGGTGTAGTGTTTTTATCCTCTGTCTGAGCAGGTGTAATGTTTTTCCATCCGTCTGAGCCACTGCAACTGTTTCCCTTGAAGAGATGTAGAGATGTGTTGGAACACCAGGGTTTTATCTCACACACACAACAAATAGAGTGGCAGTTGAAAGAATTTGACCTTAAACCATACGTGTGTGTCTGTGTGTGTGTGTGTGTGTACTGTATGTGTTTACTTGTACATGTGTGTGGAAAGAAAAACAACTTCTTCACACTCAGTGCTTTCCACAACCATTATTTCGACTAAAGATTTCATAGTAAAATATGTCCGACAAGTGATGCAGATGGAAAAAGGAGAGAAGAAACACAAAAAAGAAGTATGAAGTCATATTGTACATGTCTTTACAGAAGCAGGGACGGTCATTTTGGTCCACCTACCAACCCCTTTCCTTCTCCAGACTGCTTCACGGGTCATTGGCTAAGCACTTCCTTCCCCTCCCCCTCCCCCCTCGCATGTGGCTAATCTCAACCCGTATATCCCTGAGCCTTTGAATGACTTTAGGTAGTCGAGTGTGTTTTTTTGAATTCCCATATATCATTTATTTATTTTAGTAATTAATTAATTATTTTGTGTATTAATCTATGATCTATGTAATAGTATTAAATATGTATACAGTTCTTTTTTTTCCGTATAGAGTATTTTTTTTCTTTTCTTTTCTTTGTACTCTTTTATGTTTTTCATAAAGTATAGAGTCCTCTCAGTGGTCCTTTGTTTTCTGTTTAGCGGGGACGTAGGGCAGGACGGTCTGCGTGCTCTTGTCGGACACAGTCTGCGTGCTGCTGTTGCGCAGCAGCTTCTTCCGGCACGAGGGCTGCAGTAGCCCCTTCCGTCCCAGCGAGTGAGTCCCCAGCGGCAGCCGGCCCACGAGCGACGGCGCCGTGGACGCCGCCGAGGCGGGGTCAGTCAGACAGTTGTGGAGTCTGGAATGTTCCGTGGCAGCGGAGGAGATGAGCGAGGAGAGGGGCGGCACGGGGGAGCAGGCGAGGGGGCTGAGCTCGCTGTCCGTGTCCGGCGTGCAGCAGTCCCGCTTATCGTCCTCGTCGTCCTCTTCGTCCTCCTCCTCGTCCTCGTCTCCGTCCTCGCCTACGCCGTACGCCTCCTCCTCTTCCTCCTCCTCCTCGTCCTCGTCGTCGTCGCAGCAGAGCGCGTGGTAGAGGATCTTGTCGCTGAAGCGAACGCGCTCTCGCGTGCCCGAGGTCCGCGACGTCTTCTGGCTGTGCGTGGAGCTGGAGGCTTCCTCGCTGGACGAGTCCGGCGTGACGATCAGCGGCCCGTTGGGGATGATGGGGATTCCCCCGTTCATCTGCGAGTAGGCCGACGTGGGGCCAGTGGAGGTGCCGGTGGTGGTGGTGGAGGGGGGTGGGGAGACAGAGGATGGGGATACCAATCCCCCTGTCCGTCCGGGGCCCGACCCCGAGTCCGAGTTCTCATCTCCGGTCTGAACGGCCGTCGTCGAGGCTCTCACGCCCACCGACTTTGTCCTCGTTACTGCTCCTCCTCGTCCTCCACCTTCACCTGCTCCGAGTCTTGACCCCGACCCTGACCCCGACCCAGGACCCGATCCCGGTCCGGCCCCGGGTGCAGTGGAGGTGGAGGTGGAGGCGGAAGCAGAGGCGGAGGCAGAGGCCTCCAGATAGTTGCAGAACTCCCAGCTGTCGGAGAGTAGGTCGTGGCTGAGGAAGTCCAGCCGAAAGGCCTCTCCCAGGCCCCGCTCGCTGCTCGACGTGCTGCTCGCTGTGGCCACCGTCCAGTCGTCCGGCTCCAGGTCGAAGTCAAAGTCCGACGTCAGCTTGTCGATCTGACCCACCACCTGAGAGGAGGAGAGAAGGAGAGAAGACAGGATAGAGGGAGGGAATGCAGAAGAGAGCGAGAGAGAGGAATGGGATGAAGGCCAATGAAAAGCAAAGGATGAGGAGATAGAAGAAAAGAAGGGGAAAGAGATGGCCGAATAGAAGAGGAGGATGCAGGAGAGGAGAAGAGAGAGGAAGGCGAGGTCAGGAAAAGGAGGAGAATAAGAGGTGAAAAGAGAAGGAGGGAAAATAAACAAGATGAGGAAGAGAAGACACGTAACAGGACAGTCATTTAGAAGCATAGCATAGATGTATCATCTACATTGTCAGAGGCTCTCATTTTGTGACAGTAAAATGATACAGCAGTTTTATCACCAGGCACCTCAGCTGGCTCTGTACACGTCATCCACATTCACTCGCCAGCATATCTATCATCGAATGCTCCTGAAAATAGCACTGGGTCACAGGCTCACTGTACATTACCAGGTCGTGTCGGACTGTTCATCATGGCAGTGAGAGATAAACATTTATGGGATGCAGCAAAAAAACAATAATTGCATTGGAGGAACCATTGATTTGTGTTGATTTGCTGAAAATGAAACGCGAGGCTCGCACACTTGACATTTGAGAGCAGTAATCAAGACACTGGGCTTCTCCGATAATCTGTTATGAGCAGAAAACGCCAAACATTTTCTTTAGTGCAAAATCAATTTCCCCGAGCCGTTGGGTTATCTCTGCTGCAATGCATTAGGCTGCCAGATTTGGATTCACGGCCATCTCTGCAGGCCAGTGATTGTGGAAGCACTTCCTGGAGATCTACGAGTCGTGAACCTCTCGCTCATCAGCCCGGCCAAATACTGGTACCGTTAGGCGGCGTGGATTTAAAGGAGGATCATTATCAACCATAAATAAGTTGCATCGGAGCAGCGAGTGCAACTGTAATTTCCTCGTTAATGTGCCGGATTAACCTACCTCTCCATTCTTCCGCTGGGTGCTTTTTAAAAGCGCAATTAAACGCGTCCTGAGGACCAGAATAAACAGAGGCGGTGATTGCAAGGTGCAGGATGCGCTGGATGAAGCGTCTGATTGCACAGGTGATTTCTCCTCCAGAGCCATCTGTCTCTCTGACAGGGCACTCGGTTCAAGTAAACATGCTGCTTTCCACGTGGCCCGACAACCTGTTAAGGGCACCAATCATGGCTAATTAAAGGCTAAAACTTATTTTGATTGGGTGGCTGGTGACTGTTCAGAGAGAGTGGTGTTTCTGTTTCTAATTGAGGCTTGCTTGATTATACAGAAGTGCAGTCACAAGGTGTCAAAAGACGTGGCATGTCTATATGTGTATTTTCATCACTCGTCTCAACACAACACCTTGCTTCTTCAACCAGCGGAATACACTGTTCGCTTTTGAGGTGAAGGTTTTTGAGGTTGATAATGTACTGTAAGTCTCTCTTGGACTGCATAGGGCTCGTTAAGATAAGTTATCTTTAATTACGCCTCTGGAGTGAACACATGACTGCTGCACCATGAGACTTTAAATTAGCTTAGGCTAGAGTGGCTAGAGTCCCTCTTATCTCCAACTCCCACAGTAACAGTGAAGAACTGGATGGATTATCAGATGATTATCTAGACATGGCATGTTGAAGCAGGGAATGCCCACAATTTGGGACAAGGGAACAGCCGCCACCAGATCCCCACGCCTCCCTCTACGCTTGGGAATCTTATACCCAGCAGTGCTGGACCCATTGGTGAGCAATTATGTGCAAAGACCAAAGAGACCAGTCCAATATGTGCCGGCTATTCTAAACACTTCCTTTGCAAGCAGTTTGTTTAAATCACCCACCGTGAACACTCAATTATCGCTGTCTGTGTTACACATACTGTACGCACGTTCAGTTCATTCAGCTCTGTGTGTGAACTACATAATGTGTGATATAATATAATAGAATACAACACAACACAAACGGCCTGACGTGATTTGTCTCCTAGATAAGAGTGGCACATAAATCTGCGCGTATAGCGCTCTCCTCAGCCTAACGCTGGGTGAAGGGAACTCACACTCCCGCAAATGATGTGTGAGCTCAGACAACAACATGGAGGCACTAACGCGGGCGGAACAGCGAACCCACGGGGGACGAGATGGCTTTGTTTAGCTGAGTACTCACTCCCAAAGAGAAGGAGGGAGACGAGGGAGAGAGAGAAGAGGATTTCATTTAAAGCCACGCTGTGTCATTTTTTTGCTGTTGAGGTGTTTGTCTTGGTAGGCTGTTGTATTAAAACATCTTCAAATTCAATTTGATGGCATATGGTGAGAGGAAGAGAGATAAATGCAATGCTGTTCCCATTGGCTGCTGTGGTTATGCACTATGTAGTATTGGGATTCATTACAGAGACTTTGCAACCCTGTCGTAAGATAGCCTGCCCTGTACAGCCCAATGTCTACAGGTGTAGCCTATTGTTCTCACACAGTCTGCCGATCTTTTACAGTGCTAGTGCCACTGCTAGTGTTTGTAAGTAAAGTCTGATGACTGTGTGCTAGTTACCTTACTTGTTTTAGAAAAAAACCTCCACAGATGCTAAAATGCCTCTTTAATCATTACAGTACGTGCACACACACACACACACACACAGCTGCTTATGAAAGTAATATATTGAGTAATATATATATTATTCATATATCCAAAAATCATGTTTCATTTTGAGCAGCAGATGCACTTTCTGGGGAACTCTAAGCTTGCAGTGACATCCTGGTGAGATGGTGCTATACTCAATTGCACAAATGATGTTTGTGGGGCCTCTACAGGGCCTCTTCCTTATCTGCTGTGTGTCTATCACCCCCCCCCCCCCCTTATTTTCTCTCTTTCTTTCTTTCTTTCTTTCTTTCTCTCTCTGCCTTCTCTCTCCCCTTGTGTGGCTCTGTGGCATGCTGTGACCTGGCAGATTTGTTGCATGCTGCAGAGTGACTGCTAGGCCTACTCCGACTTGACAATAGAATTGTAATGAGCGCGGCAAGCTGTGCAGCGGTTTGCTCCTAGTGTCCTCGGCCTGCAGCATCAGGAGTAATTTAAGCCCGCTACCCGTCTGGGCTTAACAGGGCCGCTAAATCTTTTCGGTTGCAGAAGGGGAACAATGCGGCTGTAATCTGGCCTTCTTTTACTCAAGCACGGTTCGTTGTGTGTTTGTGTGTGTGTGTGTGCACAAGTGAGTTGTTCTCACGGCAGGAGTGAATTATTGGGTAAACAGATTGGCTAACCGCGAAGGATGAATGAACACATCAGGCACAAGTCATTAGCGCAACAACACACTGTGTTTTAAATGGAAGAAGCACAATGTGCTGCCTCAATAGTAATTATAGGCTGTGGAAAGGAAATCACATGCCTTTGTTGGGATTTGACTTTTTTTTTTTTATTCTTATATTTATTTTTTTATATGGCGACAGGAGCCGGGTTTGAAGGCGGCACGCACCCAGCTGTACGCCGCCGCTGTGAGCTTCCCCTCTGTGCTGTGCCGCTCCACTCTGCGCCTCATCTCTCTTTTCCCCAGAGGCGCTGAGGTGATGTTTGCCTTCCCGTTGGAAAATTACATACCGCCGCCGCGCCCAAACTGCCACGATGCGAACGCACTGCATGCTAATGATCTAGTCTTTTCAGCTGCGTGCTCGGCACGTCAGTTATTTTTGGATAAATGGCTATTTAGTCTTCTTTGGTGTCTCTCTGTGTGTGTGTGTGTGTGTGTGTGTGTGCGCATGTGAGTGTGTGCGTTTCCTGTTTGTTAAAATGGGTGAACTAAATGACTAAAAGTGAGCGAATAAAGAGAGACGACTCTACGAACAACACAGAGTGTCTTACAGCAGTGTTTTTTTTTTATCCCGCTCGTTTGCATAGAGCTATTTGCCAGATGTTGTTAACAGCCCTCATATCTGCAGTCTAGCACAGATATGGCCCTGATCTGGCTGCCAGTTGCACGATCGGGAGAGGGTGTATGCTTGTGGGGTCCTATCGCATTATTGATGCTGAAGCAGTTAGTAGTGAAGATGGAAAAAGACACTCGCAAACATACATACTCACACACTCACACACACACACACACGCACGCAGGTGTACAAAAAAGATACACGCAGATACATCTACATCAGGGCCAAGAAGCCCTTCAAAGTGATTCACTATTTGGAGTGCTGAAGTAAATGAAATTAAAACACACAAGGTATCCAAGAGACAAATTAAAAGTCCAGTCCTTGGCCCGTCTGTCTGGTGTCTGAGTGGCGGTCGGTCATGCTGGTCAGTCAGGCTGGCGGTGGGGGAGCTGGACTGTGATATAACCGGTGCAGTTTACAGTTTGCGCCCACAAGCGTGCCAAGAACCAGACACCGCAGCCAGTTATGTTAAAGAGCCTGGGGCCAGGGAGCGAGCGGCGCCCTCATCTCTCTCTCTGTCTCTCTCTCTCTCTCTACATCTCCTTCTAACACTCTCTCTCTACCTCTAACTCTACTGTACAGTATCTATCTGTCTCTTTCTCTCTGTCACAGAGTGCGTGTAAAACTGGCAGCTTACACTCTTTTAAAACAGCCCCCTCATACGCAGCTTTTATGAAACAGCTGCTACGATTTGTGAACAGAACCAAGCAGACCTCACCCGACCAGACACAGAGCTGTCCACCACTGAAATGGACAAGCAGAACCAACACACACACTCTCTCCCTCCCTCCCTCCTTTTCTCTCTGTCCTCTCTCTCCCTCAGGGCTCTGAACCGGTTCAAGGAACGAAAACGAAAACCGAAAACGAACGGAATTTTACGGAATTTTAAGAGGAGCGGAAACGGAAACGAAAACGAAATGGTCTTCAACTGTTCCGGAACAGAAACGTTATTCTGAAATCCACAAAACCGGTTAATAACGTTTTTTTTTTTTCGTTCTCTATATATTTTATAAAATTTCACAAAAGCATATCCTATGTCAGGGAGACTATTTCCGGTTGTGCGAAAAACAAGCCCGCATCTACACTGTTAATGTGAGCTAACAAGCCGCTAGGTAGCCAACTACTGTAGGCGAACAGCCTAATAATTTGATTTCTGCAGTTTGAAAAAAAAAAAAAACGAATAAATGGACCTTTGGTCCAAATGTGTATGTTTTGTCTTGCTGTTGTAATATAACCTATCCGTCTGCCACTTCCGATCTTTGGCCATCTCGTAGCGTAGGCTACTGAAACTGATTTGGAAATTGTTTGTAGCCTATGCGTAATAGCCTATTTTGCCTGTCCACGCCTTGTCGTTTTAAAGTCGGGATTTGAAATGTTTGCGCAATTATAGCCTATTCTATGTAGAAGAGTTAAACGGGAAATTTGAGATAAGCCTTGTCAGCAACAGACAGGTTCATTTATAAACAGGGTTGGAATTATAGCGCAAGCCTTTGAAGATCTCCATATGGATAAAACTTAGGCTACAACCAGGTAAGGAGTTTAGCACGTATCCAGAAATATTTTTGACAAGAAATTATTTATAGGCATAGGTTAGGCCTACAGTAAGTCTGTAGGCTATGGGATGGATAGCCCATCTGAATGTTTTTGGATGCCACCTGTGATTTATTATTTTTGGGCATAGGCTAGTCTTCTTAGACTTGATAGGCCCGCCAAACACTGCCGGAACTTTAAGAACGAACGATATTTTGCGTTCCGAACCGGTTCAGGACCGATATGTTGGTGGCGGAACGCATGCAAGAACGAAAACGTTAAACATAGGCCTACCTGAACCGTTCGGAACGGAACGTTTGAAAAATAATTTCGTTTTCAAGCCCTGCTCTCCCTATTTCTCTCTCTTTCTCTGTCCCTCTCCCTCTCTCTTAGAGAAAAGCCAAGTTCACACGATGTGAACCTGTCAGTAAAAACTATAGCCACGCCCAGATCTACTCCATTACTGACAAACACAGAGAGAGGAAGTGAGGGAGGAAATGACATCATGCTCAGAGATCACCTGGGCAACAACCAGATAGGTAGCATGGTGAGATCATGATGTGTCTATAATGTACAATATCACCATTCATTGACACCTGAGTGTTTGGATTCATAGTTAGTTCACAATATGTTCAAACTATTATGAAATGCTGACTAATTATGGAGTAATATTTTGTCAGTACACAGACTCAAACAGCCAAACATAGTACATGTCAGATTCCACGCTAGCAGTCAAAATGCTAATAATAGGATCAAATATCACACCATAATGCTAGCCAAATGCAGAGAGAGAGAGAGAGAGAGAGGTGGAGGATGGATAATCTTTGAAAAGGGGCATGTGCTTCACCCCATGTCCTGTTAAGGGGATGACTAAAGTGTGCCCTATCTTAAGTGTGTGTGTGTGTGTTTGTGCGTGTAAGGCCACACTTTAGTCATCCCCTATCTTAAGTGTCTGTCTGTGTCTGTGTGTGTGCTTGTAAGTAAGGGGATGACTAACGTGTGTCTAGTCTTAAGTGTGTGTGTGTGTGTGTGTAAGTAAGAGGATGACTAAAGTGTGTCCGGTCTTAAGTGTCTTGGGGTCACTCGGAGTGACACTCCTGAGAGTGTATGCACACGTTGTGTGTTTGACTTCCCCTGTTGCCAGGAGACTGTTCCGTTGCCACTGTCTGCGTTCATCTGTGGTGTTTACTCAGAGGCTTGCTAAAAGTAATTTCATTTTTGACATGTTTACTGTCTTCAGTAAATATCCTCCCTCCCATTGAGACTAATAGGGCTACAATTTTGTTTTTCATTTTTCAGGATGTATTGTAATTAGAATGTCCACAATGATTGGTATTTGCAGCACTCAACACACTCGTTCTACGTCTACTATATCCTGTCAGGCTATCTCCCTCTGAGCTAAAGAGTTTGTATGAAAAAACAAACAGATTGATTTATTGATTGATTTATTATCTGATTGGTTTCCAGACTGTAATATATAATATTATACCATATACCAATACCATAATACAACATCTTCTCCGACTCTCCTTTCAAAAATGGTGATAAACATCTCACATAGACTCCTTCTATGGTAAGCTTAGGTCTTTGAAGTACTTACATCTTTTTCAACTACTGCACAGAAATCCCTATTCTAATTGAAATCACTAATGGCCTCCTAAACGTCATTTATTCCTTAACTGCACACTCGTCAGACATTAATCACAAGCGGCGGTATCTCAGCGGCCAGAAATAGTCTGGACAGCCCTGTCCTCACGATCGACAGCGCCACTGCAGACGACATCTCCAGAGCGCTTCAGCTTGTGGTAAGAGATGAAGGACTGCACTAAAGGATCAGTCTGCAGTGACAGCAACTGCAGTCCACAAAATACGGACATTTCCGCTTGAGAAGGAATTATAAATAATAATAATAATTAGTGTTGTCAAACGATTAAACATTTTAATCACGATTAATCGCTGAATTCCTATAGTTAATCACGATTACATATTCTATCGAATCACATATTTTATCGCATAATTAAAATTCTATTATTTTGCATTTCTGAACTTTCCAGGAGTCCACGTTAACAATATAAAGCAATTATTGTATATCTTGATTAGGATTCAAATGAAAGCAAAGCAAGTTACTTCATTAACTTAACTTTAAGGCGTAGGTCTATTTGATTATTTCAAATCAAATTTCAAAAGATGTGCAGCAGACCTGAGACAACACAATATATTCTTCAGAAATACAGCTAATAAAGGGCATAACAAACATAAAATACTATATTCATTATCTTTGAGTTCAGTTGAAAATAAGGAACTTTTCGACATGAGTGCACTGCCATTTTATAGGCCTACAGTCTATGGTGCACTGTCACTTGCCACACACATCAGCGCTGCACACATCAAGTTTTTAACACACAAACACTGGATGAACAATGGATTTTATGGAGCGGCGTCGACCAAATATAACTGAATCGTGATTTACACGGCGGCAAAGTGCGATGCTGGTGTGCAGAGTTGTATTGAAAAGAATGGAATCTAATGTACAGTAAATGAATGTCGAAAGCAGAGTGCATCACACTCATGTCGGCATCGGTGTCCACAACAATTTAAAACACCATTCAGCTGACCGGGAGTTCAAAACTGCGTTGGTGTTTATTGTACGAATCTACTCTTTGGCCGGCTCGTAAGCCCAAACAAGTGTGTGCAGCATGCCTTTACGTAGCCTACTAAAGGCGCATCATCAGATAGGCTACATTTAATCTTCATCACGCCCCATTGATTCTAATGGGAAAGACAGATAGCCTAATCACACCTTGACGTTACATCTAGTTATTAATTTACAGGCCATTCAATAATTTTACTAACACGGCAGTTATAAAGAATTATGTATATGCAACTTACTCATGTCGAAACGATGTAGGCTACATTACAACCCATTCAGCACGTACTAGCCACACTTACCATATCCCATGTAAAATGGTTAGCTTGCTAGCTAGCTAACTGTGGAACTTAAGTATAACAGGCATAGCCAATTATCTCACCTAGTTGTAGGAAAAAGGCTACGTTCATATTACAAGTGATAGAATGAATGTGTGACTTATGTTTAGTTGATGTTATGACATGTAAAGTTAAGCTTGCCGAACTTAGTTAAAGTCAGCCACGGACAGTTTGACTGTGCCTACATTCGTGACACTCCTGTTACTAGGCTAAACTGGAAAGAGCAAAAAATAGGAACATAATGGTCACATTAATCCCATAAACACACAGATAACTCTTACACCAACCTTGTTTTGTGCCTTTTATTCACGTTTGTTTCAAGATGTAGTAAGTATAACCCCTTTTCGCTCCCCACTTCTATGCAGCATAGGTTTCCATTATCTAAACAGCTCCCTTTCCCCTAAAAGGGGGCGTGTAGGCTACATGCAGCACAGTCTAGGTAGATCCAGTGTGGTGTTGTAGTTGTTCTAACGTTTCTAGTTGTTGCAACAGCTTGTGAAAAAACTACAAAGTTTGTTACACCAAAAAGAACGATAATCTCGCGATAAAAAAATTTACGCCGTTAAAATAGGTTTACGTTAACGCCGTTAATAACGCGTTTAACTGACAGCACTAATAATAATGATAATAAAAACATCCTAAAAGTCATCAAGAAGTTTCCCCATTCTTCAGGAAGTGTCTTGCTGGTTCATTATGAGACAGAACGCCTCAGGTCTTTTTGTTATCGCTTCTGAGAATCGCTCCAAAACACTGGCCACTGCAGGGCTTATTAAGATTTGTCTTAATGTCATTTTAATCTTCGCACGCTGGCCCTTCGGCCCCGGCCCCTTTTCTCTGAGCTCCCGCTGCTTAACCGCCCTGTGTCGCCTCGGCAGAGCTGACAGTCTGGAGCAGTGGGCAATTAGCGCGGCGGCCCCACCCATCGACACCACAAGCAAATATTAGTTTTAATGGGTTTTCCTCACGCAGTGTCCTGCTCCCTTCAACTCTTGTATTCTTCTCACGGTATGTGTTTTTTCTTTAGTTAACTTTATTTGTTTTCCCCTTCCTTCCGCCTCGCCATCTCATTACCTTCATCTCTCGCTCTCTCACTCTTTTCTTCTTCTCCATTCCCTGTTCCTCTTGCTCTCTCGCTCTTTTCCTCTCTTCCCTTTCCTCTCTTCTCTCTTCCCTGTTTTCTGTGTGTGTGTGTGTGTGTGTGTGTGTGTGTGGCGGGGGGGGGGGGGGGGGGGTTGGGGTTCTACTAAGAAACTAACCTTAGTGATGAATTTGATCATAATGAAGTTGAATTTATGTGTGTGTGTGTGTGTGTGTCTGGGTTTGTATGTCTTGGTTGTATGCATGCCTGAGGAACTGAGTGTGAGACGGAGACAGATGTTTTGAGTGTGTGTGTGTGTGTTGGAGAGCATCTTCACTGCATTTCTCAAGTTCTGTGTGTATAATTCAGATCAGGTGTCCTCTGATTGGTCGACCGTGCGGTGCGGAGGATGAATTGGGGCCTTTGAAGAGGTCCCCACAAGCGACACAGCCTAATTACTCTGTCAGGCCCACCAGCCCAAGTCTGCCTGCTCATTAGCCCAGGAGAAAGCACTGCAACGCCACTGACCCCCACACACACACTTCTATGTCTGTACAGTAATAACACGCACACACACATATACACTTGAGTATGTTCCATCCATCTCAAGAACAGGAAGGAGATATGAAGACAGAGGATGAATAACCTCCTCCTCCCATGTAAAGCTTTGAGAGCGGCAACAACAGCTGTTTCACATTTCTACTGCACTACTGAGTGGTGGAGTGAAACAGAACTGTAAAGCAAGGACGTGTCTCTGTGTGTGTGTGTCTGTGTTTGTGTGTGTGTGTGTGTGTGTGTGTGTGTGTGCATCTTCATAAATGTGTATGCTTGTGTGTGTGTGTGTGTGTGTGTGCGTGCATCTTCATAAATGTCTATGCTTTGTGTGTGTGTGGGTGTGTGTGTGCGTCTTCATAAATGTGTATGCTTTGTGTGTGTGTGTATGTGTGTGTGATGCATCTCATCAGAAGTGCTAATAAGATGAGAGCCACAGGGACGAGCCTCATCTACGTGTTGAGGAGCCATGATGCCCAGCAATATAATAGGAGCAGTTGGACATGATTGTGGTAGGGAGAGGCTCGCATGGCCAAGAGCAAGGATTGGTGTTCAGAATTAGGGTTTAGGTTGGTCAACAGAGCTTTGAAGAGCAGGGATCGGTGTGTAGAATTAGGGTTTGGGTTGGTCAACAGAGCTTTGAAGAGCAGCGATCGGTGTTTAGAATTGACCGTTCACAAAACCCCGCCCATCGAATGCAGATGAGCCAATGGCAGTCCAGTCGCTCCATGCAGGCAGACATGGCCCGTCAACTTCACCTTACGGCTCCATAGAAATGTATTGGGAGCTTTGATGTTTGTCCGGTTTTATGGGATTTTATAGTGATATGAGTTGAAAATCACATATGTGGGATTAAATCACACAAAATCAAATCACATATGTGGGATTAACGCAACACCGATACACAGAAAAATGCCTTTCAATCTTGATTTGAAGTTTTCTGTAATTATGTTAAATTAGATTAAATTCTCTCGTCCCAGATCTCCACTATTTTAGGCAAAGGGTTAGAACTAGGCTACTCCTTAGGAAACCATAACGAAACAGTGCTCCACCACATCTGTGTATAAGTATAAGTATATATACTATTTTGATCCCGTGAGGGAAATTTGGTCTCTGCATTTATCCCAATCCGTGAATTAGTGAAACACACTCAGCACACAGGGAGGTGAAGCACACACTAATCCCGGCGCAGTGAGCTGCCTGCAACAACTGCGGCGCTCGGGGAGCAGTGAGGGGTTAGGTGCCTTGCTCAAGGGCACTTCAGCCGTTCCTACTGGTCGGGGTTCGAACCCGCAACCCTCCAGTTACAAGTCCGAAGCACTAACCAGTAGGCCACGTCTGCCCCATAAATAACGTGCTAGCTTCGTCATGTCAGAGAAACATGGGGCTGTGCACAGTAGTGTAACATTTCTTCACCATAAAATAATAAAGTTGAAGTGGCTCTGCAATGTAGACTATGTTTCCGTTTTTGGCAGCACCATGTTCCTTACATGTCATGGCCCAGTGTCCTTGTAACATGCATGCAAGTCTATCTAGCACAGCTAATATTAATATCAGTGAATCACACTCGCCTCCCATTTAAAGTTTGTCACCCAACAAAGCTAGATATTAATTTGTATACATGTGTCTCCATGTCATACTGCAGACTTTCAATGGACTGTAAATGATTGTGAATGAATTTAGGTCCGTGGCCGTTTGACAGGCATAGTAACAATAACTAGGGGGCGCGTCTTTTGTGAATGGTCAATTAGAGTTAGGGTTTGGGTTGGTCAACAGAGCTTTGATGAGGAGGTTTGACAGAGGCGCCTTTCTTAGTCCGCCTTTCGTGCTAATTGGTCCGTGTCTGACACTGACGTGAGTAATGCAGGGAATTCAAAAATCAACCCAAAGTGTTCTTTAATTCTCTGCTTAGGCTTCCTCTGCACACTGAACATCTGGGGTGACACTGAAGACACTGAAACATCTCTGAATTCTGCTCTGCCTAGCATCTGACAGAGGCTGCAAGGAGTGTTTTATAAAGAGCCAGGCCCGGGGGGGGGGGGGGGGGGGGGGGGCGCATGCTGCGAATCATAAAAGAGAGGAAAAAATGAAAGAGAGATAGGCAGAAGAGAAGAGGAAATGGGGATACAGAAGGAGATGAAAAAAGAGTGATGGAAACGGGGAGAGAGAGTGGAAGAATGAGCTAGAATTGAGAGAGAGAGAGTGTGTGAGGATGAGCAAGAGAGAGAGCGAGAAAGAGAGTGAGATGGCTTCCATAGAGAATAAAGGGAGAAATGGGTGGCCAATCCGGTGGTAAATCCTCCTGCATCTTAGCCATCGCACCCGCTACGCTAAACGGAAGTCAGCCAGCGAGAAATCCATCCAATCACATTACGTCTCCAAAACCAGCTCAGACTAACAGACCTACCAGTGTGCATGTGCGTGCGTGTGTTTCTGTGTGTGTGTGCTTGTGGGAGTTTGAGAGTGTGCGTGTCTGTGCTTGTGTGTGTGTGTGTGTAGGTGTGTGTGTGTGTGTGTGTGTGCGTGTGTGTGTGTGTGTGCGTATGTGTGCTTGTGGAAGTTTGAGAGTGTGTGTGTGTGTGTGCGTGTGTGTGTGTGTGTGTGCGTATGTGTGCTTGTGGAAGTTTGAGAGTGTGCGTGTGTGTGCTTTGTGTGTGTGTGTATGTGTGTGTGTGCTTGTGGAAGTGTGTGTGTGTGTGTGTGTGTGTGTTTGTTTGTTATACTGCATGCTGTGTTTATTTTTCATTCCATATGTACTCACTTTTCCCTTGATTTGATAGTCTGTTCAATTTTTCGCTTCGTTATGATTTGATATCCAATACAAGTGTACACACACATATCCCCCCCCCTCTCTCTCTCACACACACACTCTCTTGTTCTGCGTATTGTACGCAGTTAACCTACATAGTGATGGTCTAATATGGAGTATCTGGCGCATGAGCCGAAGAAGGGCTCTGGGTTGGTGACAGTTTAATTAGACACTAAGGCAATGGAGCACAGAGGAAAACGTCTTAATAGGAGCTTTGTTAGTGTCTCATTAAGTGACATGCATTTCTCAATCCCTTGACACATGCATCGTGCAACTCTACAAAGGCTTTTGTTGTAAGTGTCAATGTGTGTGTGTGTGTGTGAATGCACATGTGTAAATGTGTGTGTGTGTGTGTGTGTGTGTGTGTGTGCGTGCGTGCGTGCGTGCGTGTGTGTGTGTGTGTGTGTGCATGTGTGTGTGCGTGTGTGTGGCTTGTAAGTGACAAAGGTTTTAAAACAAAAAGGCACCCAACCTGTGACTCAGACTCTGTGCCCCTCCCCCTTCTGGGGGCCTCTCTGCCTTCCCTTTGATTTACAGTTCACAGATACAGACAGAGAGAGGGAGAGAGAGAAAGAGGGAGGGAGAGAGAGAAGGAGAGAGGGAGCGAGAGAGAAAGGGTGAGAGAGTGAGGAAGACAGAGAGGGAGAGACAGAGGTGGAGAGAGAAAGAATAAAAGAAGAGAGAGAGAGAGAGAAAGAAAGAGAGAGAGAGAGGGGGGGGGGAGAGAGAAAGAGTGTGTGGGAGGCAGAGTGGATGGCATGGCGTGCACTTGTCTCGGCACGGGGCATCAGATCGATTGGCTGCTGGCATTTTGAGGTTCCCTTTGTAGTTTTACCCCGCAGTGCCATTTTAATAGGCGAACTCTCCCATTTAGTTTTATTGTGCAAACTCCATATATCATTACCCAGCCAATGTGGCCTGCACTGCCAGGAGAGACTGCAGCCTCCACCAAGCAGGCCCGGCGAATCAAGAGGAAAAAAAAACAGCCGAGTATTTTTGTATTTTTCCTGCTGCTGTCATCATGGTCGAGCTGTGCACCTTCAATCAAACCCATTTCAGTGTGGTCGTATGGACAAGCCTTTTATTTGAGGCTGTTTTGTTTTGTTTTGTATTTTTTTCTTTATTCTATAAACAAAGGTCTTCCAAGCCGTCCAAACTGACTTTGAAAAGAAAAATTTGCCGATCGATGGGGCACTGATTTTTCAGCACAAGACATGGTTCGACCGGGTTATGGTTAGGCCGGGGAGGTGGGATTCCCAAATGTGTGAGTCTGTGTGTGCGTGTGGGTGTGTGTATGCATGCATGCGTGTCTGTGTGTTTGTGTGTGTGTGTGTGTGGTGTTGAGGCTAAACAGATAAATTATGTTCCCTCTGCCACCACTTCTCAGTCTCTTTTCATCTAATTAGCACCTCACCGACAGACAGACAGACAGGCAGACAGACAGACAGGCCTGAACCTACACCAACCCCGTCACAATCACTGTCTGACACTCCACTCCACCCAAGCGGCCCAGACTCAGCTTTGCTCACAGTCCACAGCCTGTCTGCACAGCCACGCATTACGGAGCAACTCATCAGATGCTGTGTCTCCTTGGTAAACAACAAAACACTTGTCTGACTATGTGGGGGGGGGGGGGGGGGTTCTGTGCTAGTGTTGTGGAGGGGAAATGTTGACGGCCCTAGTGGAACACACTGTGCGGTAATGAACTGATTTAGCGCAAAAGGAAGATCAGAAGAATAAATTGTCCGGATGAAAGCACACAGTCGAATAGTGTCGTTGATGAGCATCTGAAAGACTTGCTGTCTCCTCACCCAGGACTCAGTCGAACCACGGGAGGATGACAACTCTGAGGACAGGAAACCTTCCTCACCGCACTGATTGCCACCAGGCCTACAGTATTTGGCAGAGGTTGAACAGATTTGGTTTTCAGTACTACAGGGACACCTTCTGAGTAAAACAGCAGCGTTAAAAAGACTCTTTTCAAAAGCTCTGAGACACATTTGCAGTGATGCATGCATGTAGCTGTTAGCAATCTCTCGTTTCTCTCCTGTGTGTGTGTGTGTGTGTGTATGTGTGTGTGTGTGTGTGTGTGTGTGTGTGTGTGTGTGTGTAGCTGTTAGCAACCCCTCGTTTCCCTCCTGAACAAACAAAACTAGCAGACTGTAACAAGCCCACTCTCTTGTCACGCAATGAAGTGCAGTGTCACTTTGAGTCATCTTTTCATTACTGTGTCACACATTCATTTCTCTGCCTCTGGATTATCCCCATGAAACAAATCAAGCCAGTCGATACCGTATGAACACTAAGGAGCCTCTAAGAAAAGGACAACAACCCTTTTGTTCACCCTTTCATAACACAATTTCACAACTTCATTTCACAATTTCTTAAGCCTTTAGACTATTAATATCTATTACACAAAGAGTCGCAAACCTATTACTTGATAGTCATTATACAAAGTCACTAAGTCAAATCAATGCAACTGTAAATTAATAAGGTAATTGCAACCCAGCTCATGATCTGATCATACACCATATCTTAAATAGGATCTTAAAAGGATTTTAAGATACTTTTTAACTGAAGGTATTGTTTTAGGTTCCATACATCCTCGTTTGGACGTATTGGTTCAGGAAAATTCATTGCCATCGCTCCCAGCTTTTCTCTAGTGTGTGGCAATATGCAGGGTGCAACTGACAGTCTGTCATGCTGCGTCTAAACTACAACACACCCCACATAACCACACACACACACACACACACACACACACCACCCGGCTCCTTCCGCCCCCTGTTTCCACCTCCACGTATGCCAGGACGTCTTTGAAGTGATTACACCTGTACAGGAGCTAAAAAAAACACTTCCTGACACCGTGTGTGTGTGTGTGCGTGTAATGAACGTAAGGAGGAGTTTGGAGAGGCTGGAGCTGCAGAAGCACAGTAGGGAATGGATGGCTAATTTCCAACAACAACCGCTGCGTGATCCAGCCCACACCCCCTCCGTCAAACCCCCAGTCCCCACACCACACACCTCCTACCCCCCACTAGCCACTCAGGAGAGGCCATCTGGTGGCCCCATACCTGTCTGTCTCACCTTCATACTCAAACATCACACACACACATACACATACTTTTTCTCTCTCTCTCACTCACTCACGTGCACACAGACACACACACACACACACACACACACACACACACACACACACACATATGCACATGCACATACGCACACACACACACGCAGATACACACACACACACACACACGCACACAATGCCTTCACCTGGTCTATATATAGATCCTGTGTTCCACCGCCCACAGCCTGCCTGTCGTTAATGAAGTCCTAACATCCTTCACAGGGGTGCCTTGGAACAGTGAATCATCAGCACGATCAATGTCTGTCGCCTCATCACACATACACACACACACACACACACACACACACATATATACAAACACACATTCCATAGATGAAGCAGGGGCTTCATGGGCAAAAAGAAACCAGTTTCCAGTCTTTCTCTGTGCCTCTCTGCCTTGGTGTCTTGGGTGTGTGTGTTTGTGTGTGTGTGTTTGTGTCTCTCACATACACTTCTCTGTCCTATCATCCTCTCTCTGTTTTCCCTCTGTCAGTCCCTCCTGCTCTCTTGCTCTATTGTTCTCTACATCTTTTCCACTTTCAATTCCTCCTCTTTCTCCTCTCCCTCCCTCCCTCCCTTTATTGCTCTCTCTCCATCTTTGCTTTCCCCCCTTCTCCTTATCCGTCTCTCTTCCTCTCTGTCTCTTCCTCTCTCTGTCTCTGTGAACAACGCCTCAGGGATAGACATCCTCACACACTGTTTGACGCACTTGCACACTCCTTGTGTGTCACCGACCTGTCACTGTGTGTGTGTGTGTGTGTGTGTGTGTGTGTGTGAGAGAGAGGGAGAACTCCAGACTGTGGAGTGTGTGTGTAGACCAGAGGTGAATCACACGGTTCCCTGTGTGTGTGTGTGTGTGTGTGTGTTAGAGAGAGAGAACTCCAGACTGTGGAGTGTGTATACAGGTGAATCACACTGTTCCCTGAAAGCATGAGGACAGGTGACATAAAGCACACAGTGGTTTCAACGGAACACTTTCCTGAAAGGGGCACCCCTCCTAGTAAACAATTGCAATGAACATCCAATCAAATGACACAACCTCTCTAGCGTGCTCTGTGTAGCAGTGTGTTAACTGGCTGGAATAATATCTGGTCAAACCAGCGTAGCCTATTTGTGACCAAAAAGCATGAACACTATGAAATGGAGCTCTGTAGGCCTACGCTATGTGAGTTCATTCAAATGCCTTTGAGGAGTGTCCCTGGTTGGACAAGGTAAGAACTGGCCTGGCCTGTGTATGAACACCGGAGGCATTTGAGTGTGAACACTAAACAGACAGCTGGATGGGGCCGTTACCTGATTTTGAACAAAAAGCGTGTTTAATTCTAAGGGTGGAATAGCATGGAAAAAAGAGGCCATTTGCTTTTGCTTTTACCAGGCGGTTCTATTCATTTGCACAAATTGCCACAGCGTGCAGACCACAGGGTTGCAGCCATATTACATCACTGCCAAGACGGTCAGGTCATTCATAAAGAATTATTTCATGTAAAGGCATCATATTGTGGTTTAGAATGCTCCTTTAAAATGATATTTATAGAAGTGTATGATGTTAGTGCACAACCTAACCTGCTAACAATATATAGTTTCTAGACAGACACCTCAAAAAATTATATGAAATATTGTTGTTTGGTTATGATAAATGTTATCAGACAATACAGTGTCTATTTATTGGTAACTTAAAAAAAATAAAGCTGAACAAATGACATTAATTTGTTTATTAGCGGTAAGATGAGGTAGGGGAGCTGGGTAATCATTAAGGATCTATTAACGCTGCCTTCCAAAAAAAAACCTTTCAGGGGTGGTTTGAAGGCATAAACATGGAAGAGTTATAACAATTTCAAAAAATTCAGTCCTTGATGTCTCGCAGACTGCAGTCATGTATGACATTCAGTTATGATCATACGCTCCAGGATTCCCTAATACATCTTTTATCCAGATTCAAGTGGACCCTTGGATTCTTAAGCTGCATTCAGACAAAAATACACTAGCTGTGGCTGAAATCCAAGTAATATTCATGAAATTCAGAAACATGTAGCGACTACAGACTAAATAACCGCTGGCATCTACAGAAAACAACTCGAAAAGAAAGCTAAAGTAATATCAGCCTTTGAGATGCCAAGCGGTGGGGTGACAGTGAATGGCCACACAGTCTGTCCTGTGAGAGTGTCCCCTCTGCAGTGGGAGTTTATTATAAGGACTCAGTCCTGGCCCGAGACTGGACCGGACTCGGGCCAGACCTGTGCTGAGTCACCGCAGGGAGAACAGACTGACACAGCACACAGGCGTCCCCTGTTGCAGGAGTGAGTGTGTGTGAGAGGGAAAGTGTGTTTGAGGGAGAGCGTGCAATTACTGTATGTGTGTATGAGTGGGTAAACGCTGCGGGACACGTTCCACTGCAGTCTACAGATGACCTCAATGGGATTTATGTACACACTCATACACACACAC
>NC_055976.1:16767474-16774974 GCF_018492685.1 Alosa sapidissima
TGTGTCCTCCCACAGCAGATGATGCATTCCTCTCTCCCTCTCTCTGTCCACACACACACACACACACACACGCGAACATAACACACACACACAAAACCATCCTCCCTTTCAATTTCTTCCTCCTCACTTTCAGCCTTCCTATTCTCTCCATCTCTTCAGTACAGTTTCCCCTATCTATCCCTCCTCTTCCTCCTCTCTCTCCTCTCTATCCCTCTCTCCCTCCTCTCTCTCCTCTCTCTCCTTTCTATTTCTCTCTCCCTCCTCTCTATCCCCCTCTCTCTCTCCACTTTCTGACTCCTCTCCTTTTTCAACTTTTTATTTCCTTCTATCTTGCTCTTCATTTCTCCTCCTCTGTATCTCCCTCTTCTTCTTTCATTCTCTTCTGCCTCAGTTCTACCCCTCCATCTATTGAATCTCTTTCAGATCAAATCAAATCAAATGGTGCTTTATTGGCATGAATGAATAAAGTCACTGTTGCCAAAGCTACAGGAATACAGTATGTTGAAATGTTAATAATCAACTTTACAATAATATTGATATCAAGCTCAAATTAAACAATGAAAGGAAACAAAATTAAATAAAAGGATAAATGGTAATGCTACCAAAAGGAGATTACTGTAATAGCTTCAGCAATAGTGCTATATTGTAGAAAACTCTATCTCTCTCTCTCACTCTCTTTATCTCTATCTCTCACCCTCTCTGTCATTTCCTCTCTCTCTCCCGAAAAACCAATGATGTGATTGCAGTTCCTGATGATGGTCATGATGCTGGTGTGCTTGGCATATGGGGCTGGTATAATCCATCAAATGGTTCAAACAAGGGCATTTAAATGTCAATGGGGCTACTTAGTAACCCGTTTAACATGCCCTTGAGCCATATAATAGATCAATAAAGGGTTCTAAAAGTTCAAACCCTCTCCCTCTCTTCTAAATTCACATCAGGAGTAGAGGACAGCACACAGCAAGCCTTCTGTCCATTCCCCTCCTTCCTGCCCTCCTGCTCTGTCACTCTTTCTCTCCCTCTGTGTTTCTCTGCCTCACCCCCCTGAGTCACAACTACTTCTTCTTTCATTCTTTCCCCCCATCCTTCCTTCCTCTCCTCCTTCTGTCCTTTCCATCCTTTCTTCCTCTCCTCCTTTCTTCATCTCTTCCTTCCTTCCTCTCCTCCTTTCTTCCAACCTCCCTTCCTTCTTCCCCTCCTGCCCTTTGTCACGATTGAGGGGCCCAGTGGATTTGCAGTCATTGCTGGCAGCCTTGCCCACTGTAGGCTCCTTCACCCATTACCCTTCCCTCTTTCTCTCTCTCTCTCTCTCTCTCTCTCTCTCTCTCTATCTGTCTCTCTCTCCTTTTTTTCTAACCCCCCCTCTCTCTGTCTGTCTTCTCTCTGTATCTGTCTCTCTCATGGTTGTTTCATGAAGTGTATTTATCTTTGCTTTTTCTTGTTGACAACCATATTATTCTAGTCATGATCACTCAGCAACAGGGGCTCTGACATTGTGTAAGGTCTGTCTGTGTGTGTGTGTGTGTGTGTGTGTGTGTCTCTCTCTCTCTCTCTCTCTCTCTCTCTCTCTCTCTCTCTCTCTCTCTCTCTCTCTCTCTCTCTCTCTCTCTCTGTGTGTCCGTTTGTGTGCGTGTTGTATTTGTTTTGTGTTTGTTTCACATATGACTCTGTGTGTGTACAAAGAGGCCACACCAACATATGTTTGTGTGTGTATATCATTGTCTTTGCCCCTGTGTGTTTGTGTGTGTGTGTGTGTGTGTGTATTTGTGTGTGTGTGTGTGTGTGTGTGTGTGTGTGTGTTTATCCCACATATGATGGCGTGTCCTCTCTGTGTACACAGTGGACCAGCAACCGTCATTCAGGATGGATTATCTCTCCTATCCTCTCCTGTCACGTGACACACACACACACACACACATACACACACACACACACATCGGCTGCACATTGCCAAGGTGAAACCCATTTCCATGCGACTCTTGTCTGCCGCGCCTCCACGTCTGTACAATTAATTTCATGCAGACTGCAAACATAAATCCTCAATGATTAGAATGCATCTCTCCGTGTATGTGTGTGTGTGTGTGTGTGTGTGTGTGTGTGTGTGTGTGTGTGTGTGTGTTTGTTCCTGCGTTCCTTCTGTACTGCATACCATTAAAATGATTGTTTACTTGTATTTGTGTATTTGTATATGTGTGTGTGTGTGTGTGTGTGTGTTGTGTGTGTGTGTGTGTGTGTGTGTGTGTGTGTGTGTGTGTGTGTGAGTGAGTGAGTGTAAGTGTGTTTGTGTGTGCTGAATTATGCAGATGTTGAGGCGTCCTCTTTTGGAAGAGGTAAGGTGGAAAAACAGAGAGCAACTGCAGCTGATAACAAATTCACATTCCGTGGCCTTTACATTTTTACTTGTTTACATATTTACTTGTTTACCAATTTACAGTTTACTGATACGTTGGCCAGAGTCATGCCCTCTGCTTGACTACTGTAAGTCTCTCACTTCTGACTAAAGGGCAGTAGAAAAGAAGCCTTATTATTTGTAGCGTTACGTGTCAGCCACATAACGCTATCACCCCCTTCGCATCAACAACAAGTAGCGGTGGTAGCTCAGTGGTTAAAATGCTTCCACCGTTGTGCCCTTGAGCAAGGCACATATCCCCATGTTGCTCCGGGGACAGTGGCCCTTGTAATATAATTATCATATGTAAGTCAGATAGAAGCATATGCTAACTGAATAAATGTAAATGTAAGAAATAGGAGGCATCTAAACCTAGTGCTCACCTTTACTTGACCTGGCCTGATGTGGACTCTGCCTGTCCTGACCTAGCCTCTCTCCTAAGGTTAGCCTTAATGTTAACTAGCTCCGTACTCAGGCCAGAGGTTCAACACTGTGGGTATTATACAGCACAGTTACCACGTCAGTCACCAAAAGGGTGAAACAAGGATGATTTGAAGGGCCTGTTTATTTTTCTGTTTCACACACACACGCACACACACGCACACACACACACACACACACACACACACACACACACACACACACACACACACACACTTCCCCTGGAATATCCATATGATTTGCGTTTGATGTCCCCTGTAATGCCTACATAATATCTGTGAAATGTCCTTACAATGTCCTCTTAATGTCTTTGGTGTGCCCTCCTGTTGTCTCCTGGAGTGTCCTTTTAATGTGCATGTGAAGTCTGCCTATAAGAGGTGCTGGTGATGTCTTGCGGGGTGTTCTAACCACGTCTCTCTCTCTCTCTCTCTCTCCCCCACTCTCTCCCACTCTCTCTCTCCTCCACTCTCTCTCTCTCTCTCCCCCCCTCTCTTTCTCTCTCTCTCTCTCTCTCTCTCTCTCTCTCTCTCTCTCTTTGTGCGCATGTCGGAGTGAGTGGGCGGAGCCGAGCGTTTGAGTGAGTGTGACTGTTGGCCGCTGTGCCAGGAACAGCGTTTTTCTATCTTTTTGCTATCTTTTCTATCTCATTATTATTATTATTATTATTTTTCTTCTTTATAGTGTTAAGGGTTGGTTCTGTTTGGGTTAGTATAAGTATCACTGGCGTGGGGTTTTGTTGTTACTTGTTTTACCTGGACGTCTGCTTCCAGTGTTTGGTTGCAGCCGCCCCAGGTATGGAGAGTTTTGAAAAACTTACGCGGCGTCATGCTGTTAAAATAGCATCGAATGCCAGTGTAGAGGTTTGTAGTTTAGCAGCAGGAGAAGTTGTAGGGCATGACAATATTCTGTCAGCGGCCCGCATGAACAATGCGATTGTGCTGTTTTTGGGCACGGTTGAGTTGGCTAATGAGCTGGTTGAAAGGGGTTTAGTGGTTGACGGCATTTTTACTGTCGTCCTTCCTCTCTCCACTCCATCAAAGAAAGTGACTTTGTCAAATGTTCCCCCATTTATTAAAGATGAGGTTTTGGCTGAAATTTTATCACGGTATGGTAAATTGGTTTCCGCAATTAAAAAGATTCCAATTGGAAGCAAATCCCCACTTCTGAAACACGTAGTGTCGTTCAGGCGATCTGTATTTATGATTCTAAAAGATAACAAAGATGATTTGGACCTAACTCTAAACGTGAAGGTGGATAACTTCAGTTATGTTATCTATGCTTCAACAAGTGTCATGAAGTGCTTTGGTTGTGGGCAATCAGGGCACCTTGTTCGTGCGTGTCCTAAGGCAAAGGGGAATTCGAGTGATGTGCAAATAAATCACGAAAACACCAGTAGGCCTATGCCTAATGAAATTGTGGTAGATGAGCAGTCTACCGAAATGGGTGCGTCTACTGCTGCGGTTGCAGCACCCGCTGTATCCAGTGGGCCTTCGTCTGCCTCAGCCGAGTCAGTAGGGGCAGATCATGCTTCCCTTTTGCGGGAAGAGGTTAACGGGGTAACCCCGATTGATAAGCCAGTAGGCCGAGAACAAAGTTCTCCCACAGATGACGCAGTGAACGCAGAATCTGAGAGTCAGTCCACACAGAACTCGCAGAGCAGTGCTTCTGCTGTCAATTATGACCAAGTTCTTGCGTCTCTAGATGAATCCCTCATTGAGACGGAGGAAAATGTTTTTAAAATGCCCCCCAAAAGAAAGAGATCTAAAAGGACTAAAAAGAGCGATAATTTAACAGATCTTAGCGGCACAGATAACGAATACGAAAGTGATTTCTCTGACTGTAGCGTTACCTGTAGCTTACGTCATAGTGGGTTTGCTAGTTGCGATTATAGTGTGGAAGACATAAAATCCTTCTTGACAAAAACAAAACATATGAGAAATGTTCGGATTGACGACTACTTCCCTGATGTGGAGCAGTTCACCACGAAAACTAAATCTTTTTTGGGTGAGGGCTGCTTTACAAATCCAGAGTGCTTCCGTCTCAAAAAGATAATGACCAAGATTAACGTTTTGTTAAATAGCGATGTCTGATGTTAGTCTATTTTTCACATGTATTATGATGATGGCGTGTACACAACTCTTATATTTTTTTCTTTTTATCATGGGTGAAATCAGAATTGCTTCTTTAAATTTAAATGGGGCCAGGGAAAGAAGCAAGAGAGCCTTGTTGTTTGAAACAATTAAGAAGAATAGATTTGATGTGCTTCTTGCTCAAGAAACTCATTCTGACGCCTCAATTGCTGCTGACTGGGCAAGTGAGTTTGATGGCCTGTCTATTTTAAGTCACAACACTTCCAATAGTGGTGGGGTTGCTATTCTGTTTTCTCGGACCTTTACTCCCATTTCCTACCAGACTGAGGAATTAGTCAAGGGTAGACTCCTAAAAGTCAGAGCCCAATTTGAAAACAATTTCTTTGTTTTTTTGTGTGTTTATGCACCCACTACACCAATTGATAGAATGCTTTTCTTGAATATGCTAAATGATGCTCTACGCAATTGTGAATCTGAGGATTTTTTACTCCTGGGAGGTGATTTTAATTGTACTGAAAATGCAATGGATAGGAATCATGTAGAGCCACACATGCCCTCACGCAGAAGACTCATAGAACTGATGAATGCAAATGAGCTTGTTGATGTCTGGAGGAACTTTCACAGTACTCAGAAGCAATACACATGGGTTCACTCCTACAATAACCTTTTGTCATTGGCTAGACTGGACAGGTTTTATGGTTTTAAGCATCAGCTGAGTTTGTTTAGGAAATGTGTGATCATCCCAGTTGGTTTTTCAGACCACAGTTTGGTTTTTTGTTCTCTTTCTTTGAGTTCTGTAAAGTCTAAAAGTGCTTATTGGCATTTTAATAATAACTTGTCATCGGATGGCCATTTTAGAGAGGTATTTAGACTGTTTTGGCAGGATTTTAAGAACACAAAGCCATCTTTTAGCTCGTTGCAACAGTGGTGGGACTTTGGTAAATCACAAATAAGACAACTGTGTCAGGATTATACTTTCAGTGTCACAAGGGACATAACTCGTTCAATGATGAAACTTGAAAAGGAAATAATTGAACTCCAGCATTTAGCTGAACAAACTGGCAACCAGACTTACACAGCAAACGTTAAAGCGAAGCAGAAATCATTGGCTGACCTGCTAGGCATAAAGGCACAGGGAGCTCTGGTCAGGTCCCGCTTTCAGAGTGTGGAATTGATGGACGCTCCTTCTAAATTCTTTTTTAATTTGGAAAAAAAGAATGGACAGAGGAGGTTCATTCACTCACTGCTTTCTGAGGATGGAGTTCTGTTGTCCAATCTGGCTGAAATACGTCAGAGAGCAGTCAGTTTTTACGAAGACCTATATAAGAGTGAGAGCTCGGATATTCAGGTGGATGACCAGTCCTTCTTTGAGAACCTACCCCAGGTGGCCGAAGAGGCGAATGCAGTCCTTGGAAGGGTTTTGACCCTAGAGGAGCTGCAGAGAGCCCTCCAGAGTATGGAGTGTGGAAAGGCACCAGGGTTGGATGGTCTACCGGTGGACTTTTATAAGTCCTTTTGGTCAGAAGTGGGTGAGGATGTGCTGACTGTTCTCAGCGACAGTCTTGCCAGGAGGCGGTTGCCACTGAGCTGCCGGAGGGCAATACTCACTTTGCTCCCCAAAAAAGGGGATTTGAATGACATAAGATCATGGAGACCTGTGTCAATCCTCTGTACTGAATATAAATTGCTCTCTAAAGCGTTGGCTAATAGATTGAGTGAAGTTGTGGAGCAGGTTGTCCATCCTGACCAGACCTACTGTGTGCCAGGTAGGCTGATTCAAAATAACATTTCATTGATCAGGGATATATTTGATGTAGGTAAGCTGTTTAACCTGAAATTCGGCTTAGTATCCATTGACCAAGAAAAAGCTTTTGATCGTGTAGAGCACAATTATTTGTGGAGTGCTCTGGCAGCCTTTGGTTTTTGCCCAGAGTTTATTGATATGATTAGAGTTCTGTATTGTGACATTGAGAGTATTTTAAAGGTTAATGGTGACTTGTGTGCTCCTTTTAAAGTCCACAGGGGGGTCAGACAAGGTTGTGCCTTATCTGGTATGTTGTACACCCTGGCAATTGAACCTCTATTGGTAAAGCTGAGGAAAGAGCTGGTGGGGGTGAGAATTCCAGCGTGTGAAAGTGTTTTTAAACTGTCAGCTTATGCAGACGATGTTGCAGTACTTGTGAATGGTCAAAGAGACATAAACACTATGTTAGAGATTTTTGATGATTTTAATGTTGTTTCCTCAGCAAGAGTAAACTGGTCCAAAAGTTTAGCTATGCTGGTCGGGACATGGTTAAATGAGCCAAGTCTTCCAGCTGGCTTACATTGGGCCAGGAGTGGTTTTAAATATCTTGGTGTTTTTTTAGGGGATGAAATGTTTATTCAAAAGAACTTTGATGGGGCTGTTGAAAAGGTAAAGGGCCGCCTTGATAAATGGAAATTCCTTTTAAATAAGATATCCTACAAGGGGCGTGTCCTTATTATCAATAATTTGGTGGCATCCGCCCTTTGGCATCAGTTATCTTGTGTGGACCCTCCAGCACAGTTGCTGTCAAGAATCCAGTCAATCCTAGTGGATTT
>NC_055976.1:16782474-16784974 GCF_018492685.1 Alosa sapidissima
TGGATAAAAACCATCAGCCAAATGAATAAGCATAAGTGCAATTAATCCAAAGTGTAAAACCTGGCAAACAGCATACGGTTCTGACATCTTTAACAGGGTTTAACCTTTAGAAAGATGGCGTTATGGACTGGACATCGATGGCTGATGTAATAGCCTGAGACATTCATTGCTTGGTGTGTACAAATAGGAAAGCAGAAATGGACTGGATGTTGATAGCAGCTGTTATAGCAGCACCATACTCCCCTCTCCATTTGTGCTTACGGGACAGTAGTGATGGGCTGGGTATTGATGGCAGACGCTTTAGTCCAGACAGTGCCATCTCTTTATTTGTTGTTATGAAATGGCAATGATAAAGCAGACATTGATGGCAGATTTTATAGCCCAAATGTACTCCTCCCTCATATGCTCATGCTCACAGGACTGCAGCAGAGAGAGAGAGAGAGAGAGAGACAGATAGTGTGTGTGTGTGTGTGTGTGTGTGTGTGTGTGTGTGTGTGTGGATAAAATAGCTATTGCTGCACTCACATTTATTAACCTGTATATAAACTGGAAATCATATGCACATGCACACACACACAGACACATGCAAAAGTATATGCAAAAGTCATAAATGCTTGAGCAGCCAGCATATGCAACACCCTTTAAATCACGATCCTTATGGGATTAATAGGACAGCATGTGTCCCAGCACCATACAGTCACATCATGAACAACCCACATAGGCTAGGTTTTTATCAGTGGCAGTAGACTCTATCTCATCTGGCCCTGATCCATTCCAGAACCATTTCAAATTACAAAGCAATTCTGAATTCATTCCATATCAATTTCAGAACTGTTCCAGAACCAATCTAGATCCATTCAAGTTCCATTTCAAATACATTCTGAACCATTCTAGAACCATTCCATACATTTCAAAAGCATTTCTGAACCATTCCACGTCCATTCTAGATCCTGTCCAGCTACACAGAGCTGTCCGCTGTGAGAAGAGGTATACAGAGCCAGGTGAAAACACTCCAGTCCGGGGGTGAAAATTATTAAAACTGTTTAGTAGATTGTGTTTACCACAGGAGTTCACGCAAACGCCCTCTGAACCTTCAGCAGTTAAACAAACGCCTCTGCTCTAAAACACTGTGTGCGTTTTAATGTGTTTTCCTGTTCCGAGCCTCCTGTGGTAATTTCATTTAAATTGATTTAATCATGAGATTTCATTAGTTTCATGGCAATGCTTCAGACCTGGTTCATTAAGTTAAGAATGGCAATCAGAATAGACAAACTGGTAGCAGATGAGATGACGGCGACTGCAACAGCCAATGAGAATTCCTTTGTGGTAAACACATTTATTTCCTAGCTCTTAAACCACTCCCCTTAGCTTCTGGAAAGCGAAGACAGCAACTGAGCGACAGCCAATGAGAATTGCTCTGCGCTGCACGCCTCGCTGCCCAAGCCGCACCCTGCATTTTGAAGTTTAAACTGAGCCGTGGTCCATTCAGCTGGTCAAACTCATCGACTGACGGAGGGCTTTTACATCCAAAGCCCACGGGAGGCTGGTGGATAATGGCTCCAGTAAGCAGAGGGCCTGCTATCGATGCTGCACTTATGTTTATGGCTCAGATCAATAATATCAACATAGCTGAGGAGTTGAACGCTGAGATGATGTGGGTTGAGGAGGGACCGTGCACACTGGCTCACTACTGTGTCACTAGTGCACCGTGCTGTCTGTTTAGATACAGGTAGTTTACATACCAGCTAAAGGACAAGCACTGGTATCGCAACTATAATACAACTTAATAAGCAAACCAACACCTCAGAGATACAGTGTAATGTTTCTGTTTCTGTTTATGATATTTGGCAGACACTTTTGCGAGTTACAGTGTAATAGTAGTTTAAAATAATAGTTTCAAATGAAGTAGGCCAGAGTGAATGGTCAGAATTTATTACTGGCTGCTACATTTGTTTATATGCATTGCACACATTATTTATACAGTATTTTAATTCTTAAGATGTGAGCCAAACAAAGAGTACGGACAGACAGACAGACACACCAACATCAGAGCTACAATAACCAACCAAGCAAATTCACCAGCCCCTCAGTCCATCATCTCAGGGTCACTGTTCGACGTCCTAACCCCCACGATCTACCTCAGCCTTACATCCCTCTGCCAACCCCCCCCCCCCCCCCCCCTCCCCACACACCATCCCCTCTCCGCGCTGCCAGAGCTAATTTTCCCTCCTTAATGCCGTTAATGCCTCACACAGAAAATGATGCCTGTGGCCAACTCGTCCTTTCTCCTCAAATTCTCCGCCTGTCCAACAGCCTGATTTCTCTCCCTTTCATTCTCACATCTTTATTTGTGAGTGCATTATCTGTGTGTGTGTGTGTTTGTGTGTGTGTGTTTGTGTGTGTTTGTGTGTGTTTGTGTGTGTGTGTGTCTGTGTGTGTCTGTGCTGTGCTGAGGAGGGGGAAACCACTGAGTGACTGTCAGAGCTCACGTTGAACGGGG
>NC_055976.1:16807373-16812373 GCF_018492685.1 Alosa sapidissima
CCCTCCCTCTCTCTCTCTCTCTCTCTCTCATTCTTTCTCTTCCTCTCTCTCTATCTCTCTCTCTCGTTCATTCTCTGCCTTTCTCAATGCTCTACTTTCCATTTCACTTAGCTCTCGTGCAATTCCTTAACAGACTTTTTTTTGCTGCTTCTCATCTGATTCTCTCCTCAGCTTCACAGCGGATCCATCTCAGCTGCTTGTGATCATGGCCAGGAAAACACTAGATGTCAGTCAGAAGCTCCGTCGATCACTACAACAACCTCACTACCTCACGACAGTTCTCCTGAAACCTTTCGGAGTGATACATACGGATGTGAAACCTAAATACATTACAACAATACATTATATTACACCAATTACCTCTCTTTGGTTCTCAATTGAACCTCTCTGTATGTCTGAATGTGCTGAAACTCCACCGAATGTTACATAACTGATACTGTATAGATTAAGTTTAAAGGTGCTCTAAGTGATGTTGGGTAACGTCACGTCAAACAGAGAGCTAGCTCGCAATCACAATCCCGCGCAATTGAAACTCTCCTAAACGCTCATCTCGTCGGTGATAGGTTGCTATGTTTGTATGGTCCAGGCTGGACCAGATTGTTTTTGCTGCCGTTTTTGGATCCTGGGCTGTCTCAGGGCAGGCAGCTAGTAGATAATAAGATGATGTTTGCTGTATGTGACAAAAAATGTTTAAGAAAGAGTATCTTTAAGTCATCACAAATATAATTTTGTCAATTTTGTTTGCTTCTGTCAATGGCATTATATGAATGTATTAGTAGCACTATATTGTGCCACCATATTTATTAGGGCTGCATGATTTGGGGAACATAACTAATTGTGATTTTTCTGACATGTACTGCGATTGCGATTGTTTGCGCTATAATGTTTGAAAGTCAAGCTTCGGTTCAGTATTTAAAATTTCCCTTTAAAGTGTCCTACATACTCGCCGTTCCCGACCTGTAGCGCGACAATGTAACGTCACGGGAGCGCCGTCACCATTTATACTCGCACGTGGTGGTCACGACACTAGTTGCAATATTCAACTGAACAAAGGTGTCGCTGTTGTGAAAAGGCTAACGCTAACTACGTTACACAGTAGAAGAAGCTGTCAGAAGCATTGGCGACAATGGCAGTACTGTGATGGTACTTCAGACTTTGGTTGCTGCTATTCACAACTACCATCATCATTATCATCTAGTTTCCAAGGTGTGTGCAGGTAGATAGATAGATAGATAGATAGATAGATAGATAGATAGATAGATAGATGGATATATAGATAGATACTTTAGTCATCCCGAGGGAAATTTTAATAATGTAAACATTTTAGTTAGGGACCGTTCGTTATTTATAAACGGGGTCACCGGAGGGATTTTGAGTGCTTCAATCAAAAGTTGCATGACCCTCCCCAGCCTGCAAGAAAATTTTCAACGACCCTCCAGCAGTCTTTTTAAAAAAGACATGACCCTCCCCGGCCAATTGTCGATATCTTCTGCCCACGCTGTAAAGCGCTATGAAAAGACATCAACTTAAGTAATCTTTCTAAACTCACCCTCTGCTTTCTGATCTTACATATCACACTTCACCAAGATAGTAGATTTACTCACTAACATTGTTGTGGAAACACAATAAGCATGGAAACTAAATGCACACTTCCTGCAACTGCATACCTACTTGAAATAAGTTACTCCTCTAGTAAGTATTCACATGAAATAAAACAATAAAACATTGAGACCATTCAACAAAGCACACTGGGTAATAACAAATTCAACACATGAAGTTGTTGCTAAGGACTCGTCTCTAGGCTTCCTCAGTCATTGTAAAGCTGCCGAAGCTGAACATTGTCCAAAACTCAATTTCTCAGACGAGCGTCAACTTGGGAGCTTGACTACACTCCTTCTTTCTCAAATGACTTGAAAATGCCGTTTGCACAATTTCACAAATAATCACAGGGACCGAAAAATACCTAACATGCCAAATTTTTCCGGGTTTAGGCCTATCATTTTAACTTTTCCCCGCTGTCTTGCCGTTTTAATATTTTCCCGTAGAATATCCCATATTACTGTAATACTCTCCTAACATTAGTCCTGCATTCTGGCCTGTGTGTTGTCCTGTTGTTACCCCTTGCCCTTCCAGAGAAACAGATTTATTCAAATCATCGTTTTGCTTGCTTAAATGCGAACTTAGAGTGATGTTAACCTACAGTAGGCCTATTTAAGTTAACGACGTGGTTGTCGTGAGAGCACGATTCATTGGCGCTTGCAGTGTTCGGCCATAGGCTATGTCTATGTGCGCACCTGCCAGGCTAAGAGCCAAAGAAATCCCCCTGTATATTCACTCCAAGTTGGCCTACCATAACTTACCAACTCTACACTGTAAACTGGCTATTTCAATGTATTTGTTTAACTGTATGAAGCAGAATTATGCACTACTTGGAACATAACACATTTTTGTTGGCAGGAGAGAGAATGACAGCGATTAACAAATTGCACTTGTTGCTGGTTACCAATAAATAGGGCCTACTATATATTTTTTTGCAAACAACAAAAACAGAAAGGATGGAGACAGCAAAGCTAGAGATGGGCAGGAACAAGGTCAATTGGTAGAAATGCTTGTCAAAACGTTAGTTGCTGGATGTGTGGATGAATGAAGCACAAGTGCTTTATAAGCATGCACACTGTTTAAAGTTAGGCTAGGCTACACGGTAAACTAAGTAAACCAAAGTTAAATTTAGCTTTTTTTAGGGCTGGATAAAGTTGACCAAATGAATATAGGCTGTTAGGCGTGAATAAAGTAGGCTACTTTGTTGCTCAAACCCTTCCAACGTGGGGACTGATGTTGCTGACATTTGACTGACATTTTCCGTATTTTGCGTGAGACATTTTGACTGACATTTTGCGTATTTTGCGTGAGAAACCCGGGAAATCTCCCTTATTTTCATTGTTCAATGTTGACAGAGCTATGGAACGAAAGAGAACGTTATATGGCGACAGAAATCAACAATCAAACAAGCCACTTTGATTTTTTGCTGTTTTCATTAATACAAAAGATGGGTGACCCCCCTCCTAGAGAAAAAAAAGTTAGGTGACCCTCCCCTCAACAAAGAATAAAAAGACATGACCCTCCCCTATTTTCCTCCGGTGGCCCCGTTTATAAATAACGAACGGTCCCTTAGCTGGCTAGCTAGCTAGCAGCTGGCTGAGTTTGTGTAATTTCCTAAAGTTTTTCAGTTTTGTTCAGGTCTTAGTAAATTTCCTTTGGTTGAAAATAAATCGTTTCTATTCTTTCCTCTTAATTCCATGTGTTACATCTCTCTGGAACCTTCATTTGCACTTATCTAGCAAACTATTTAAAAATCACGAACTCTCGCTGGTAACCTAGCCAGGTTCATTTCCCTCTCTTCTCAAACTGACTATTCAAACATCATGTTTATTTAAGATGTGGGCTAGGCAAAAATGCCTGAATGTGTTTAATGTCTGTATAGAGGCACGCATGCTCCCTGATCTTGGCTTTAAGCTCATCCTGCTTGTCATGCGCATCTGAAAAAGAATCTCCTGTGCACGACCTGCCTGCGTGAGGCTGACATTTTTCATGCGACAGAGGAAATGACATAATTTTGACGTCACATTGTCGCGCTACCGGTCGGGAGCGGCGAGTATGTAGTACCCTTAAGTTGGACCACTTCTGATTGGTGACCACGCCAAGTGCATGAGAAGGACAGCAATGCAAAATTAACAATTTGGACAGAGTTGCAAGCAGCATGAATAATTGCAGCCTTTCAACAATTGTGCAACCCTTAAACAAACAAAAATATTATTTTGATATTAGCTACTCATAACAACATGAAATTACATTTTGAATCATAGACACAACTAACACGGTATAACAGACATGTGGAGGACACTGCTGATCAGTGCCCCTCGATGCTTGGTTGTTGAGGCTCGTTGAGTCTCGGCTGGCCCCCTCAAGAGCATGTACTTGGGGGGAGTATGTGTGAAAGTCTCATAATGGTTAGCCAAAGAAATGTACTGAAGACTACAATGTAAGAGAAATACAGCCACAGCCACATAACAGCCACATAACCGCAAACTAAATCTATATGTATAGATTCATTTGTCCTGATTCTCTTTCTCTCTCTCTCTCTCTCTCTCTCTCTCTCTCTCTCTCTCTCTTACTCCTCTGTGCAACAATACTTCTCTCCCCTCACACAAAGGGCTGTGCCATTATGTCTCTGCTTAAATGCCCTGGCCTGTACACTGTGCATCCAGCATAATTACTCCACGTCTGAGGCTTCAGTTGTTCCCCTCATTAGATCTTTTAATTCTCTCTTATTTTCTCTTTCTCTCTCTCCCCCTCTCTCTTTTTCTCTCTCCCTCTCTCTCTTCCTCTCGCTTTCTGCCTTATGCTTTCAACTTCTATCTCATTTTTATTGTTTTTCTCCAGGCACCCTAATTTATCTTGATGGAGTGTCCAACTGTCTGAAGATTCTCTCTGCAGAAGAGCTCCTAACTCCTCATACTCTCTTCTCCCTCCTCTCTTCCCTCCTTCTTCTCTCTCTCCACTCCTCTCTTCCCTCTCTTCTCAGCTAAGCCTTTGAGTAGCATGAATTGATTAATACTGAATGATACTTGCAATTTACAATTGTTATTTTTTTCTATGGTTGCTTGTTTGGTATTATATTTTGGCCTTGTCTTGAAATATTTAATATAATATATTTATTATAATTATTATTTTATATTTTATATATACTTGTCCTTCCTTTGCTAGAATGTAAAGGAAATGTGCAAGTCTCTTCCTCTCTTCTGTCGTCTTTTCTTTTGCATCCCCCCCCCCTCCCCTCCTCTCCTTTCCCCTCTCTTCCTTCTTGTTCTGCTCCGCAGCTCTGTTTTATCTGAGAGAACACACCACTTCACACACTTGCAGGCACACACACACACACACACACACACACACACACACCACTTAATACACTTGCACACACACACACACACACACACACACCA
>NC_055976.1:16819873-16822373 GCF_018492685.1 Alosa sapidissima
TTTGTCATTTTTTTTCTCTTTCCTCTGGCTGTTTTCTCTTTCCCTCTCTCTCTCTCTCTTTCTCACTCTTGTTGTATTGATAGAGGGGGGGTTTTCACCTAGTGAAGAGCCAGCCTCCCCCTCCTCTCCTTCTGCTTTCCCCCAGCGATGGAGCTCACGGCAGGGGTGAATTAGGCGGCAGGTCCCTGGCAGAGTCGGAAACACAGGCGATCCCAAATCACCCAACTGGAGCCGGAGACCAGCAGCAGGGAGTCTTTCACATGACACCTGGGGAGACAGGACACACAACACAGCTTTTTTCATTTCCTCCATCTCTCTCTCTCTTTCTCTCTCCCTCCCTCGCTCTCTCCCTCCCAACGTCTCTATCTGCCCTCTCTGGCTGTGGCGTCTCTGTAACTCTCCATCTTTCTCTCTCTCCATCTCTCTGTCTCTATCATCCTCCCTGCTTTGGTCTTTTTCCTCCACCGTTTCTCTCCTGTCTATATTCTTCCATTCTCTCCACACTCATCTCTCTCTCTCTCTCTCTCTCTCTCTCTCTCTCTTCTTTCCTCTGCCATTGTCTGCTACCCATCTCACTGTTTTCTATTTCTCCCTTCCTCATTTTATGTAACATCAGTTGGTTTCCAAGCATCACACACACACACACACACACACACACACACACACACACACACACACACACACACACAGGAATAGATAGACGAGGCATAGTCAAATGAAGGAGACTGCCAGAAACATGAAGAGAGAAAAGCAGAGAAAGAGAGAGAGAGAGAGAGAGGATGGAGAGAGAGAGAGAGGATGGAGAGAGTGAGGGAGGGAGAGACAGAAAGCAAGAGCGAGGAGTTGTGCGAGACGAACAGAGAGAGAGATAGACAGAGACAGGATTCAGCTGTTCAGCCGATTGCGTAGCATGAACCAAAGCCCCGACTCAGCTTGACCGGCGGTCCTCATGATCGCCAGCCCCTGGGCAGCATGCGGGCGGCGTGCGGGCGGCGGACTCACCTTTCCCCCGGTGGCGCTGGTGGTGGTGCCCTGGGCACAGCGTGCGAGCAGCGAGTCCCTGAGTCGCGGCCAACGGGCACAGGCACGTCCGAGCCAGGCGCATCCTCCGCCCCGCTAGCTGCTGCTGCGCGGTCTGATTCCTCTCATCCCTAACTCACATCGACGCCTGTGTGCTCTCTCTCTCCCTTTCTCCCTTTCTCCCTCTCTCTCTCTCTCTCTCTCTCTCTCTTCCTCTTGCTCTGTACCTCGCTCACACACACGCACGCACGCACATACACACACAGATGCTTGCTCGCTTCCGCGCTCTCGCTCTCTCCCTCACACACACATGCACACACTCGGTCGTCAGACGCTTGTTCCGACTGACAAGCTCTCGCTTGCGCTCTATATAGACCGCACACTCTCCCTTCTTGTCACTCTCTCTCTCTCTCTCTCTCTCTCTCCTCTCTCTCTCTCTCTCTCTCTCTCTCTCTCTCTTACTGTCTGTTCACAGACAAAGCTGCCTCAGTCCTTTCACTCACTGCCACAGCTGAGCGTCAGAAGCGAAGGAGGAGAGGGAGGATGAGAATGGAGGTGTGGAGGAGTAGAGGTGGATGAAGAGGAGGAGGAGGAGGAGGAAGAGAAGGAGGCGGCTCTGAGGAGAACCAGTGAGGATGAGGAGGAGGAGGAGGAGGCACAGGAATGCTGGGGTGAGGAAAGAAGAGGAGAGGAGGCTGCTGCTGCTGCTGTCACTTTTTCCCTTCTCTCCCTCTCTCGTTCTTGTGCTGCAAATCCCAGGCAAGCGAGAAAAAAAACGCCTCCCGCTGCTATCAGCCAACGCTGCTGCTTCTGGTTCTGCTTTTGCTGCTGCTTTTGCCGCTACTGCTGCTGCTGATTCTTCTTGCTGAATGCCCGTGTGCATGTGTATGGAAGTGCGTGTGTGCGTGTGCGCGTGTGTGTGTTTATATCTGTGCGTGTGTGTGAGAGAGGCAGAGAGCTGTAGACTGCCTCCACCACCACCACCACCACGTCTGTTGTTGCTGCTGCCGCTGCTGCTATGTTCAGGCTGCTGCTACACCGTCTGCCCTCTTTCCGTTGCTCTCTCTCTCTCTCCCTCCCTCTTTCTCTCTCTCTCTCTCTCTCTTTCTCTCTCTCTCGCTCCCTCCAGCGTCGTGCTGCGTCCTCTCTGACTGCTGGATTGGGAGAGGATGATGCTGGAGTTTATGTCAAGCCCCAGCGACTGCCAGATCTCTCTCTTTCTCTCCCCCCCCCCTCTCTCTCTCTCCCTATTTTTTTTCTCTCTCTCTCTCCTCCTCTCTTCCCTCCCCATTCGCATCGCTCACATCAGCTGCTGGCCGCTGGCTGGCTGAGGGGCGGAACCTTGGTTCATGCTCTGGCTCTTAAAGGGACGGCGCACCATTTTGGCGTCTCTGTCTCCAGCTCTCCCCAGCTCCAGCACACCACTGAGATCACAGCAGAGAGCAGTACAGACCCCGGGCTCAAACACAGCATTCTCTCT
>NC_055976.1:16827373-16852373 GCF_018492685.1 Alosa sapidissima
GATGTTCTCTCTCTCTCTCTCTGTGTTTGTGTGTGTGTGTGTGTGTGTGCGTGTTTCTTTGCATCAGTGTGTGTAGAGTGAGTAGTGAATGTTTACTCAGTCTATTTATACACAGCGTATAAATATAAGCTACATGTAGTGTACTGTATGTGCAAGCATGTGTATATGTCTTTGTGTGTGTGCATGTGTGAGTGTAATCATGCATGCATGTGTGTGTGTGTGTGTGAGATGGATCACTGCTAACTCACCATCAGGGGAAGTATCCCTGCAGGCTGCACTCGTTTATATTGGGGCCAGTTAAAAATGGATGGATGGCCTCCTGTTGCCTTTTTTCCACATCTATTCCACCACTCTCCTCTTCTTCTCCTATCCTCTCTCCTCATCACTCCTCTCCTCTCCCTCATCATCTCTCCTCTCCTCTCCTCTCCTCTCTCCTCATCACCACTCCTCCTCTCTTTTCACCACTCAACTCATCTCTCTCCTCCTCCCTCTTCTTTCTCTCATCACTCCATCCATCTCTATTCTCCTGTCTTCTCCCTTTTACTCTCATTTCCTCATCTCTCTCCTCTCCTCTCTCCTCATCACACCACTCCACTCATCTCTCTCCTCCTCTCTCCTCATCACACCACTCCACTCATCTCTCTCCTCCTCTCTCCTCTTGTCATCACTTCATTCTTCTCTCTTCTCCTCTCTCCTCTTGTCATCACTTCATTCTTCTCTCTCCTCCTCTCCTCCTCTTTTCTACACCCCTCTTTTCTCCTCTCCTCTCTCTTCTTGTCATCACTTCATTCTTCTCTCTTCTCCTCTTGTCATCACTTCATTCTTCTCTCTCCTCCTCTCCTCCTCTTTTCTACACCCCTCTTCTCTCCTCTCCTCTTGTCATCACTTCATTCTTCTCTCTTCTCCTCTCCTCCTCTTCTCATCACTTCATTCTCCTTCTTCTCCTCTCCTCCTCTTTTCTACACCCCTCTCCTCTCCTCTCTTCTCTCATCATCACTCCACTCATCTCCATCTCTTTTCCTCTCCTCATGTTCCCTCTCTCTTCCTCTCTTTTATACTCTTCTCATCACTCATCTCTGTCTTCTCCTGTCCTCTCACATATCCTCTTTTCTTCTAATCTTTCTTCTGTACATTCTCTCCTCACCTCTGCTATATATCTCTCTCCATTCTAACTTTTTTTTATCCCTTCTCATGTCTGCTCTCTTCTCTTCTGCTCCCTCCATCATTTCTCTTCTCCTCTCCTTCATCTGCCCTCCTGCAGGGATGGGATAGTGTTGGCCGAGAGAAAGAGAGAGAGAGAGAGAGAGGGCGAGAGATTGCCTGACTATTGGTGCAGAATACCTAATTCCTGTTTATTTTCATCTAGAATGCATGGTCATTTGAGTGTCTGTGTGTGTGTGTGTGTGTGTGTGTGTGTGTGTGTGTGTGTGTGTGTGTGTGTGTGTGTGTGTGTGTAAAATTGACTAAGTCTGTTCGTTTTGTCTTCCTCTTTTCCTTTATTTTATTCTCTCCATCTCCACCTCTTCTTTTCCCATATCCGTCTTCTCTTTCTCCATCATCCTCACACTCCTCTTGCTACTTCTTCTCCTTCCCTCTCTCCCTTTTCTCTCTCTCTCCCTCCTCACTCTCTCGTCTGTCCTCTCTCTCTCCTTGTGAGATGCTAAGCAGACGGCTCCTTTAACCCCGGCCTTCCAGTCGGCCGAGCTATCTTAGCCTCGCCGCGCCGTTTGCCAAGAGCCATAAACAAGTGTAATAGAATTGCAGTGGGGTCCAGCTGCAGATAGCAGCCTCCCTGTAGCAGTGCTGCGCCGTGCACTAGCTCTCTAGTGCGCTAACCAGCCTGCGGCTCTCGTTCGGAATGCTGATAGAGTCGCCGCAATGTGGGTCACTCCTGCCACCTAACTCCCGCTCTTTGCTCATTCTTCTCTGTACTTTCTTTACTCACTAGCCAGCTCTCGTTTTTTCTGTCTAGTGCTTTCTTTGCCCCTCATTCTATTTTCTCTCTCTCTAATCTCTCTCTCTCTCTCTCTCTTTCTCCCGCTCTCTCCATCTGTCTTTCCTGTTTCTGCTTTCTCGTTTTTTTTTTCTTCCTTCCAACACTGTCACGTTCCATCTCTTAGCCTTTTCATTTCTTTTAATATCATTATCTCACTCCCTTAACCAAGCTCTATTTTTCCCTCGCTCTTTCTCTCCCTCTCTTCTATTCTTTCTGAGGCAAGAGTCACACACACACAGGAACTAGTTAAGAAATCTTCTATCAGTTAAAACCCAACACTTAATAAACCAGAGATGTGAAAATGTAACAGTACACAATAGATATAAAAAAATAAATATCACATTTTATTAACAACTAACAATGACACAAACAAAATAAAACACACAGTAAAAGACACAATATTCCCATCCACTGTACACGCAGGGACCAGTGAGCTGCACCCAGATGTTGGGCCCAGGAGGCCCTATAGACCCAGCAGGCCTTCTACTAACAGCCAAGGGAACAAGGAGCAGGGCTGAGGGCTCACCATAGCAACAATAGCCGGCTTCAGACCGTCGAGCCAGGCCAGGCTAGGGTCATTTGAGGGGCCATCTGGTGATAGTAGCCCAGGCTACAAGCCCTCATGAACCTGACATGTTTGTGTTCAGACTGTCAAGGCCATTAGCCTCTCCGCATTACACCTCCACACGCCCTCGCTTGTGAAAGCGTCACCAATACCACCCATTTTCAAACAGGATAAACAGAAAGTCGCGTATCTCTTTCCTATACTGGGGTGCGATTCCAAAAACCATAGCACTTTCACGTTGCAATTTCCCATTGCCAACCAATTAAATTGCTAACGGGTTGGCAACTATGGTTTTGGGAAACGCACCCCTATATGCTATCGAAGTCAGTCACCTATTCTGTCCTTTTACGTGTATGCCACTTAAGCCTATTCATGTCTATACAAACCAAGACGGCGGATTCCTAAAGAAACGCACACATAGCATACGTGTGTCTAAATGAGCTATGTACCATAAATTACATTTTACCGTGAATCAAAGAGCTGTAAACACTGTTGTAAGGCTGTGTGTAACGTTACAAATCCACTTGGAGCTCCGGTGGAATTTTGATTTCACAAAGATGTGCCGCGTGAGTGGCCACCCACCAGCCCAGCACCAAACTCCGAGCGCACAGTAAAGACAATAGGATTTTGAAGACAGTAGATGCTCCTGCTAAGAACCAAACCAGACTTTGTTCAAATATACACATCTATGGCTACTGGAAAATGTAAGTTCATTTATCAAATGTTATTTTAAAGTATTAAAAAACATCTTTATTCTAGAATTTCTGAACGAAAGGGGCTGAAACTGAAATTGGAGCTTTTATGATAGTTCTTTAAGTAGTTAGAAAGCCTAGGCTATTCGACACTATCGATAGCATAAAACACACTGGCAGGAATAATTTTGTGGGACGCTTGTCTATGTTAATTAACTCATTATAAATTCACTTTTAATTTTAGCCGACTGTGCTACTTGGCGACCTCTGGACAGAGTTAGCCTACTGCCAGGCAAACATCTTTAATACGGAACCGCTATCTCTAAACTCGGTGTTCTAGCAAATACTGCTGTGCTTTTGTGCTTTCATAGCCATTCCATTCTATCATGTTTTTCGACTTCACACACAACAACGTGTTGACCCCGCCTTCACCTTGACCCCACCCCTAGCCCCGCTCTAGCACCAAGTGGCCCAGTGTTTAGGGTAGGCCAGAAATCAGGGGCCAGTAGCACCAATATAGCCCCCAAGTGGCACCAGTTAGTACCTGCACCTGAAGGTGTGAAAGTAATTAGCCCCGGCACAGCCTGGCCTAGCTCGCTTTGGCTCGATGGTCTGAAGCCGGCTAATAGGGACTGGAGGGAGGGGGAGGGGCTCAGGCACAGAACTCACACACACACACACACACACACACACACATACACGTGAACACAATGTCAGGATTCTGAAGATTGGACCCACGTGCAAGACTCTTACAGGCCATCTTACAGACAAACACACTTTAGTTTTAACTACAAACTTGACATATACAGACTTACTTACATACTGGACTTTGACTAGACAAAACAGAGAGACGATCCGACAAAGGACAGAGAAACAGGGGGGTAGAAATACATAGACCAAATAACAGAAAGACAGAGGACTGGACGAGACCAACGAGACAATAACGGGAAACCGGTGTGGAAGCAGAAACGGAGGGAAAACTAACAAGACAGGAAGCACAGACCAAATAAGGAGATGGGGCGGAGACAAAGACAGGTGACGGGCAGGTAAACACAAAGCACATGGGGAAAAAGGCAAAAACAAACACAGGACAATACACAAAATGGCCACCAGGGTGGCACAAAATCATCAGTCCAGTCCAGGTCCTGACACACAATACACACAAACACACACTATGTGCACACACACACACTGCACATGAACACAATACACACAAACACAACTTTGAGGGACTGCGAGGGGACTCCACCACCTGGGGATCAGCCTGCCTCCGGTCTCGGCCTAACAGCTCCTGTCCAGCGCGAGAGGGAAAGTAACCAAAAAGACGATATGAGTTGTAGAGAAAGATGGTGTTTTATGCCCCCACCGTCGACTTCAAGGCAGCGCTGCCTGCGACAGTCGACTTCAAGGCACCATACTCTAACCTTAACCCTAATCCTGCCTAACCCTACTGCCATGCAGCGCTGGAAAACGATGTTGGGGGCTTAAAACACCAAACACCTTTTTTGTCCTGACTTTAGATCAGCCAAAGAAGCATGTAACTCCTCTAAAGACTCATCTGGTTACCTTGTATCTAAGTAACTAATGGTTTGTATATGTTTATGGTTACTGTTAAACTCTATTGAATCGATTATGTATTTTATATTGGCATTCATATTTTTACTTAAGCCTATATGACTTCACTTAACTTTGCTAATTTTAATGTTTTATTGTAATGCTTATTGATGCCATTGCAAATCACATAACAACATAAATACAAACATGGCTGAACTGCTAATAATCTGTTCCTGATTGATACAATGCCACTTTTCCAGCTGGAGCAGAGACTGGCATTGCCTTCCTGCCACTGTGTTATAGCACCGCACCCTGTGCTGCATGGGTGGACCTGATCAACTACACACACACACACACACACACACACACACACACACACGCACACACACACATACACATACACATACACACACATACAGACACACACACACACACACACATACACACACACACACACACACACACACACACACACACACACACACACACACACACACAGAATTACCAAAACCATAGGGTAACTAGTAATGAGCCCAACAAACAGTAAATGATGCAAATACTGACACAAAGCCAATTCAAAATATGTCCACATTTAAACACCAATGCAACTACTGACACAAAGGCATCCCATAATATGTCCACAATTAAACAACAGCAGACAACACTGTAAAGACGAGGACAGACACAGGACACCTCATGCAGGACGACAAAAAACAGGGTGACAGCTTTAGGTGGCATGGGAGCAGCAATGGGGGAAATGGCCAGCCATGTAGCCTGTAGAAAATGGCATGTTACTGTGGTTACATGGCAGTCAAACAATCCATCTTCAGTCTGATTATAGTCTTGACTTAGATGTTTAAAAAATCATGTTAATTATGTAATCAGATTAAAATCCAATTTTATGAAATCAGAATAAATAACCTGGACTATTCAGTTTCAATCTGATTACATCTGTCATGTAGTCAATACTCCAATTTGAATGGGAGCTTATTAATGAAGATGAGCTTATTAATGAAGATTTTTACTAGTTCACTGAGCATGTAAAGTGGACTATAGCGTAGTCTGATAATAATCCGATTGGTGCTTTAATCAGATTGCTCTGCACATGTAACCATACAGTGCTGCCGGAGGGTTTTATCCTGCCCCATTGGAGCACGTACAGAGACTCCCATATATTTCTCATCCACAGCAATCCCACTGAGATACCGCCACGCACCATCAAGAGTCACTGCAGCGTCTCACAGAGATCACCTCTTCTATAGCCATCCCATGGGCTCTCAGCATGCATCATCATCTGAATTCACTGCCTTGCTTCATGTTGATGACCTCATTCACACCCATCCCACTGCGCTCTCAGCATGCATGGTTGTGAGTCACTGTCTTGTCTCACATTGATGACCTCATTCGCACCAATTCCACTGCGCTCTCAGCATGCCTCATCGTCTGGACTCGCTACTGCGTCTCACACGGATGACCTCATCCATAGCCCCCCGACTGGGCTCTCAGTCCACACCACCATCCCGAGCCACTAAAGCATCCTCCATTTACGGGCTGCTCTGCTGCTCTCCCATTGGGCATCATCCAGACTGCCTCACCTCTGCAACCTCATCCAGAGCTGTTCAATGAGTTGGGAGAAACAACATCATCATCATCAAGAGCTGATATACACTGTCTGACATTGATGACCTCATACACAGCTGTCCCAGTGGGGACATGCATCATCACATGGAGCCACAATTCTCTCTTGCACCTCTCAGACCTGACGAACACTGAGACACACACACACACACACACACACACACACACACACACACACATACACAAGCACCCCCCCCACACACACACATCATATGACTGACACACATGTATGACATGTCTGCCAAAGGTCATGGAGGGGGTGATATCATGCATGCACACACATACAAACATATACACACATCATATGACTGACACACATGTGTGATATATCTGCCAAAGGCATGGAGAAGGTGATATCATGCATGCACACACACACACACACACACACACACACAAATACACTGATCATATGACTGACACACATGTATGAAATATCTGCCAAAGGCGTGGAGAAGGTGATATCATGCATGCACACACACACACACACACACACACACACACACACACACACACACACACACACTGATCATATGACTGACACACATGTATGAAATATCTGCCAAAGGCGTGGAAAAGGTGATATTATGCATGCACACACATACATACACCAATGCTCTCTCTCTCTCTCTCTCTCTCTCTCTCTCTCTCTCTCTCTCTCTCTCTCACACACACACACACACACACACACACACAGATGCTCTCTCTTTCTCTCCTCCCCTCTCTCTCTATCCCTCTCTCTCTCTCTCTCTCTCTCTCTCACACACACACACACACTCAGACACACTCCCCTATGTGGCTAGGTAAAATTGCAAGTATTTTATTATCAGCTTATGGTCAAGTAAATTACTCCACATTAGCCTGTATGTTGGCTATGTGTGACCAACCATGACTAGTCCAAGGCTAATGTCCATGGTTGATGCCCCAATAACTGTCAGTAAATCATTATCAGTTGTTGACGGACAGAACATTTTCCTTCAAGTTCTACATCTTCAGGATTTTGTTCAGGCAACAAATAATTGTTCCATGTGTGTTTGGTTACCAGGGCAAGGTTGCAGACTGCAGTGTGTGTGTGTGTGTGTGCATGTGTGTGTGTGTGTGAAAGAGCTGCTAATAAGTGCATGCAAAAGCATTTCACCTGTGTCACTTCACCAGCTGTGCGTATCTCATTCGTAAGGAGCCGCACGTGGGTATGTGCTCCTCACGCTTAGGGGATTTGAGCGGTTCTTCTCTGTGGGTGCATGCCTGGCTAATGATAAGGGTTAACTGGAGTTGCATAAAGATGCAGAGAGAGCCAACGAGTCCATTTGCAGATGTGCAGATGGCTACCACACACAGCCCCAGGTGCGGTCCACGCCTCAGCAATTTTCTGACATTTCTGCTGTGCTTTTGTGGGCAGAGAGGAATGGGGGTATTTGTGCTGTGCTTTTGTAGCCAGAGAGGAATGGGGGTATTTGTGCTGTGCTTTTGTGGCCAGAGAGGAATAGGGGTATTTGTGATGTGCTTTTGAGGCCACAGAGGAATAGGGGTATTTGCAAAACTGCATTTAGTGGGACTGAAATATAAATGTAATAATAAAACAGGTATCAAAAAGCAGTAATGTGACACTGTTTTCTTTTCAGCTGTTTGAAATTTGAATGTTATTGTTTAAGAATTTTTTTTGTTGGAGATTTGGAGGAGGCTACTGCACGTGACCCCATGGTGCTCCCCCTGGTAATCATGTCCTCATCAGGAGATCCTCCATCTCCACAATTCTCTTCCTAATGATCAGATGAGCATTTTTCTTATTCACAACACCGCAAAACATGTCACACTTAGTCTGTGTTTGTGTGTGTGTGTGTGTGTGTGTGTGTGAGAGAGAGAGAGAGAGAGAGAAGAGAGAGAGAGACCTTTTCAAGCAAAATGGTGTTTTAATGTATTTTCTTTAATAAGGTTAACATATCCCTGTGGCATAATGTGGACTGCCTCTACCTGCAAATGAGTCCTGCTTAATTCATCACAAAGAGCCATTATGTGGTTCATAGTTTTATAGTGTGTGTGTGTGTGTGTGTGTGTGTGTCCGTCTATCTCTTTTCAATGAGTCTAAATGATGATAATCACAGGCTTTGACCAAAATGAGAGAATAATAATTCAGTTCAGATAGTTAAGAGAAAAGAAAGGCAGGTTTTCAGAGTGAATTATTCAGGAGCCTCAAAGGTGTTGTACACACATTTATACATTGCCACAGGCAACTGAAGAGGTCAACACATCCAGGAAGACTGAATGATAGTGAATGAGTGTGTGGTGTGTGCATGTGTGTGTGTGTGTGTGCGCGCATGCATGTGTGTGCATGTTTGTGTGTGTGTGTGTGTGCGCATGCATGTGTGTGTGTGTGTGTGTCAGGGCTCCGCACTGGTTCAAGGAACGAAAACCAAAAACGAACGGAATTTTACGGAATTTTACGAGGAGCGGAAACGGAAACGAAAACAAAATGGTCTTCAACTGTTCCAGAACAGAAACGTTATTCTGAAATCCACAAAACCGGTTAATAACGTTTTTTTTTTCGTTCTCTATATATTTTATAAAATTTCACAAAAGCATATCTTATGTGAGGGAGACTATTTCCGGTTGTGCGAAAAACAAGCCCGCATCTACACTGTTAATGTGAGCTAACAAGCCGCTATGTAGCCAACTACTGTAGGCGAACAGCCTAATAATTTGATTTTCGGTTCCGAACTAGTCTTAATATTCCCCCGGTTGACTAATCATTCAGATGTGTGGATCTGCTGTGGCATGAGAAAAGCAAAAAGCTGGCAAGTGTCAAATCAAAAATCAAACACTAGCTGAAGGAGCCTGCGATTATGTTGCCAGATCTCTCTCTCTCTCTCTCTCTCTCTCTCTCTCTCTCTGTGCTGTTCCATGTTCTGCAGAGTGAAACGTTACGCTTTGAGGGGGGATCTGGCTACCAGCCAGACGATCAGACATTGAAATAGATTGTCTTCACAGTCGTCACGATAACAAAGTGAAACACTTTGAGAACCAAGTCATTACAAGACTAATATCTTGATTTTAAAAGGTCACATGTTCAAAGAAGGGTCCCCACTACTGTGTATACTTATGCAAGGATGCTGTGTAATTAAATATTATTGTACATTACGTATCATATCCTTACCCTAATGCCAGCCAGTCTTGTAACATACAATGGTAAAATAAATACACTATTCATCAACAATTATTGATTATCATTAGACCTAGACAAGTAAATAATAATATTGATAATAACTAGAAAATGTAATTTCGAGGAAATTACCAGTGCATGAAAATATAAACATGCTGTATATTAACATAAAATGCCAAACAAACTTTTATTTGGAAACAGTTGGCAGGAGTCATAGTTGATAACAACTGACAGTTGAAATGGCTGAACAGTTAAATAGTTGAGTAGTTTAAATAGTTAAATTATTTAATAGTGAATTATTGTAGTGAGGACATTTATTTTGAAACAGTTGTGGGCAGAGGAAATAGTAGTCTTAAGACAGTCAGATTGTATGCTTAAAGCCTGAGACAGAGTATATAGTTTAAAAGTTGAATGTAGATAGTGTAATGGATGTTGATAGACAGAAAGTTGAATGGATGTTGATAGGCAGATTGTTTAATGGATGTTGATGGATAGTTTAATGGGTGGATGAGTGAATGGTTTGAAGAGGATTAATGGATAGAAAGTGGGATGGAATGTGCCTTATATCCTTGTAGAATGGAGAGACACAGAGAGTTGGCCTAGTTAAGCAGAAAGCAGTTGATACAGGTGCAATCAGTTTAACTGGCCCTTTGATGGGTCCTAGTTGAGCAGCTGGAAGTTGATACAGGTGCAAATCAAGTTAATTAGTCCATTGTGATGTCATAGTGCTAATGTAAAGTCTATGGGGAAAAATAAGCTTGTTTTTTGTTAATATCTCAAAAAGTATAAAGTTTACAAAAGTAAAAAATACATTCCTCAAGTGTCCTTTTCAAGACCTACGTTACAAAGTTTGAACAAAGTTTCTACGTTAAACGGTTGAAGCTGAATTAGACGCAGAAATTTAATTAGTGAATTATTGTAGTGAGGACATTTATTTTGAAACAGTTGTGGGCAGAGGAAATAGTAGTCTTAAGAGAGCCAGATTGTATGCTTAAAGCCTGAGACAGAGTATATAGTTTAAAAGTTGAATGTAGATAGTTGAATGGATGAAAATGCAAAACATATGGTGTGAAATATATTGTTAAAACAGATGATGTGCTAATTGGCTATTTGTGAGGTAGATGAGATTTAATATAGTTGGAATGACTGAACTAGGTAGATGAGGTTTAAAATAGATGGAATGACTGAACAGTTAAATAGGTGGATAGTTTAAAAGGTTTAATTATTTGCTAGGTAGATGAGGTTTAATATAATTGGAATGACTGAACAGTTAAATAGGTGAAGAGCTTAAAAGGTTAAACTATTTGCTAGATAGATGAGGTTTAATATAGTTGGAATGACTGAACAGTTAAATAGGTGGATAGTTAAAATGGTTCAATTATTTTCTAGGTAGATGAGGTTTAAAATAGTTGGAATGACTGAACAGTTAAATAGGTGAATAGTCTTAAGAGAATGAGACTGTATGCTTAGCCTGAGAAACTGACAGTTGATCCAGGTGGCCTGGCCACCTGGCATAAGATTCTAATTGCTATGATGTCATAAAGGCCAATGTTAAGTCTATGGGGAAATTGTCAATAGTTTTTAATTCATAGTTTAAAAAGTATAAAAGTTACAAAGATGAAATGGCTACTCCTCCTGTCTGTGTTGCATCTCTCTCTCTCCTAGAGGTGAGCTGGGCGTAGTTGTTTAGAGTTGCGCTGATCACTTCCTGGTCTGGGCCTTTAAAAAGGGCTTCAGTTGTGACCGGGCGGTCCACGATATCGCTACTCCGCGCCTGGCCTTTCCCTTCTCTGTTACATCGCCCTCAGCCAAGATTGTAACAGATGAGTGTTGTGTCTGGCAGATTTGTCACATTTTGATTTCCTTGTGTGTAGCTTTTGGTCAGTTATTTTCATTAGCTGACTGGTACTCACGTATGTATTGAACTGCGCGAGCCTCCATTTATAATGCTTTTAGAGGCATTAGCTTCCATTAAAGTATATGTGCCTGAAAGAGACAAATCAGCAGCAGCTGGCCGCCACCACTAAATGCTTTGTTGCTTACTGTTAAGACCCAGCCATTAGGCAAGTGATCATCCAGACAGCACTGCATTGGAAGGGCCCTGAAGTGGCATTAAAGTTGTGGATAAAGCACAGCACTGGGGCTGGGAAAAGACATGTGATGGAACCTCATTGTGGTGACTCATTGTTGCGCAGGGACAATAATAAAGGGCGGGACAGCAGTGGAGATAATAGTGTGCAGTGATAGATGAGGGCTGAGGGGAATTGTGTGTCTTATCAGGGCCTGGATGCTCCACTGCCATAGAGCTGAGATGATAGCCGCCATGGCATCACTAAATCATGGAGGATGTTTGGGCGTGTGTGTGTGTGTGTGTGTGTGTGTTTGTGTGTGTGTGTGTGTGTGTGTTGTCATGGGGGAGGCACACACACAGGACCCAGAGGACACTGTCATTGACTCATCAGAAGCGCTCAGTGACTGTCAGTGCTGCCTTCATGGGCCATCCGTCTCCACACACACACACACACACGCACACACACACACAGCGGCGAGCTGCTCAGCCATGTCCGTCCCTGAGCCTCAGACTGAGCTGCGCTCCGCAAATAAAGAGACGTCCTCGAGACAAAGTGCCCCTCTCCAGCACACTGCTGAGGACTCCATCCCAGACCCACACCCAGATAAAGGCATCAGGATAATAAGTGTGTGTGTGTGTGTCTGTTTGTGTGAACAAGAAACTGTGTGTGTGTGTGTATGAGTGTGTGTGTGTATGAGGAAGATTTACAGGGAGAGCTGTGAGGCTACGGAAAGAGGAGAGGGACATTTGTCTTTTCATGAATAGCCAACATGGTGCTCATGTGCTCTGAAAACACATACCACAGCATATTCCTACTGACGCATGCACTTTATCACAGCCAGGTTCCAGCTTTTATTGGTACAATGTCCCCCAAGCCCCCAAGTCTCTCTCTCTCTCTCTCTCTCTTTCTCTCTCTCTCTCTCTCTCTCTCTCTCTCTCTCTTTCTCTCTCTCTCTCTCCCCGTCTCTCCCCACAAACGCCACTGAACATTCATACTAGCCTAGCACTATATCATACTCACATATGCTGTGAAAATCCCACACATACATCACATTCAGTATGATATTACACATAATCACTTGCACACACACACACACACGCACACGGGTTGGTATTGTGACCAACATATTCATACAGCTGCACACACACACAGACAAACACACACACACACACACACACAATTCATCTGCTTCATGTCACATGAAGTGCAGGGCACACTCCCTGTGTTCCAGCAGAGCTGAACTGAATGGAGTATAATGTCAGGGTTGTCATTCCTGCTGAGTCTTTATGAGAGTCGCCCAACACCACCACTGGGAGAAACCTGAACCTGAACCTGAACCTGACTGACGTGCTGCTAACCGGCTGAATGAAAATCGAAATGAGGGGTCAGTAGGAATGGACCTAGTGAACACTGCTTATAGTTCAAGGTCTCTCTCTCTCTCTCGCTCTATCTCTGTGTGTGTGTGTGAATGTGTGAGAGGGAGAGTGTATGAGAAAGTGTGTGTGTGTGTGTGTGTGTGTGTGTGTGTGTGTGTGTGTGTGTGTGTGTGTGTGTGTGAGAAAAAGAGTGTGTTTGTTTGTGTGTGTGTGTGTGTGTGTGTAAGAGAGAGAAAGAGAAAGAGAGAGAGAGAGCTTGTTTGAGTGTATGAGGTGTGCCTGTTGCATGTTCACACAGTTTAAAATGTCTGCAAAGGCTGTGTGTGTGTGTGTGTGTGTGTGTGTGTGTGTGTCTGTGTGTGTGTGTGTCCATGTATTGCTGAAAAAAGACTAAATATTGCAAGTAAATGAGGTGGCATCTGCTTTTAAAGGGACACCAGGCAACGTTTTCGTGTTAATTAATCATCTTCGTAAGTCGGTATATGGTTAAATGACTCATTACGGGGCGAATGAAGGCTCGCCCTTACTGGCTGTAGGAAGAACATCCCACTTGCAAGTTCGGTGTATCCTACCCGCCCACTGAAGCAGGATCAGTTTACAGCACAGAGGCAGGCTAACGAAACGCTAGAGATTGTTGCAAACGTGTGTATAATGGCAGAGCCGGCGAAGAAGCAGCGAAAACCCTTGACAGAAGACGCAAAGAAAAGGAAAAGAGCTTCAGACCGAGCGAAGGGGAGTTTCGTAGAGAAAAAGCATCAGGCTTGCCTGGTGTCCCTTTAAAACAAGAGGAAACAGGCAGCCAAGCCTAAGACAGGAAACACAGGAAACAGCTCATATCCAATGAGTTCGCTTGCAGGCAGGACACCATGGTGAGATAGTGGACATGTTAAAGATTTATGTGTTGGGTATACCTGCCTCATTTCCGTTGGAGAGCTTTAAGAACAACACAAAGATGAAATATTAATCACATCCTGTTTAAGCAATTTGTTAAAGTAAAAAATAAATTAAGGGCAGAAAAAAAACCCTACATTGTTTGTACAGTCTAAGCAAACAATGTGATTCGGATGGAGATTATAGCCAAGGCTCAGAGCGATTTGGTGTGGAAAGCAAGGGAGAGAAAGGAACACAACAAAACAAAACATGATATTAATATTTAACGCCTGTTTGAAATAATTGCATTACGGGTGTCGGGGTGGGAATTTCAAGATCAGCTTTTATAGTTGCATAATGTGAACTGTTATTTCTCCTTTTTTTAAACCCCCATGGAGGGCTTGTGTGTTTTTGTTGTTGATGTTGTTCTTCAGATGCATGCATGGCTTCTATGCCATTGGGCTTTGGTTTACGGTTGTGCTTTAAATTAAAGTTTTATCTCATGTTATTTATCTTCTCTGTAATAGTAGTAGTACTGTAGTAGTAGTAGTAGTAGTAGTAGTAGTTGTAGGGGTCTCTTTGAATAAAATCAAATACCTTGACCAGGCTTCATGTCAGGCAGAAAGGCAGGCCCTCTCAGCGCCCAGCCAAATTGGGGTGTTTCTTGGCTTGTGTGGAGGTGAGTGGTGATGAACAGGTAACCTGTTCCTAGGTTACAGCTTATTTGCCAAGATGAAAACAAATGTAGCCTAGAAGAACTTGATTCTTGCTAAAGCATGAGCTACAATCCAATATCTAAAACTTTGGCGGCCTCTCTCACACCTTTAATGTAGGGTGACCAAACGTCCTCTTTTCCCCAGACATGTCCTCTTTTTGAGACCTAAAAAACGCGGCCGGGCCCTGGCCGTGACGCAACTGGCTGGGGCACCTGCACTGCACACCGGCAACCCAGGTTCGATTCCCGCCCCGTGGTCCTCTCCGAATCCCACCCCAACTCTCTCTTCCATTTACTACCTGTCATTCTCCACTATCCTATCCACAATAAAGGCATAAAAGCCCCCCCAAAAAATATACTTAAAAAAAAATGCGGCCAGAATTTCAAAATTGTCCTGGATTTTGTTCTACTTTAGTATGGGCGTCACCCTTTTTAGACCCTTTTTACTCGTGCCCGTGCCCCAGTACTGAACTGCTGTGCCCAGTAAAATCTCAAGTCCAAGTTCAACTAGTCTAAATTTATTGCAGAGTAGGCCTACTGGTCACACAGATATCACACATATCATGTGAACAAGCAGAATCTAAGCTCTCCAATAATATTAGCTGCAATGATATTGAATCATATTTGCATTCTGCACATAGCTCTGCACACCCATTACTCTCGGTGAAATATCTCACAAACTCTTCACTCAACACATGACAAACCATATATCACAATAAACAACAGACTTTACCGAATACGAGGATATAAAGCCTGCCTCTGTACAAGTGGTTCCTGAGTAATCTGGTTTTGAAATGGCAACAAATTTCTCCAAATGGTTTCCAACTTTGGGCCGAAATTATAATGTATAATGTAACCTATGCTGCCCTACAAAGGCAAATGACTTTAACTCCCCAGAGTGTAAAACTGAGAAAAATTACTTTACCGTTTCGGTAACACTTTACTTGACGGGTGAGTTCATAACACATTCATAGCAGCTGTCATAAACATGGTCAAGCAAATAATTTTTGTTTCATAAAAAATGTATTTGTTTTATGATGTAACCTTTGCAGATGATTTCTCATCTTTTGCTACTGGGAATGTCTAACCATTCCAGGTTACACAAATACGAGTCAGCTGAATGTAGGCTAGTTTACCTCCCAGTGTTAAACTCAGTGATTACGAATACTTCACAACTTGCATAGTAAAGTGACATTCAATGTAGACTTAATATGATATATTAATGAAATATTTACAAGATTAAATTAATGGTATCCTTTATGAAATATTGGAGGCAAAATTATTTGCTTGACCATGTTCTGTTTTTTTGGCACTGCAGTAGCCCATTGACTCAGATGTGACGTGATCAGGTAAGAGGTTTGGAACAAAAACGGCGATTGCGATTGTTGGACTTTTATTTTGACAAGTTGCCATCGTTCTGTCTTCCACATTCATGAAAGGTTTGGTATGAAAGTTGAGTCATGTCTCATGAAACAGCCATGAATGCTTTATGTACAGTTTATGACAGCTGCTGGGAATGTGTTATGAACTCACCCGTCAAGTAAAGTCTTACCAAAGTTTCTTTGTTGTCCAGCCAAATGTATTATAGGACACTGGAATTATGGCTATTACATGTTTTAATGAAGATAAGTCTGTACATAGAAAATATTGGGCTCAAACTTGACCTTTGACCCTTATTTGGAAGTTGTACTCTGCCTTTGTATTATCTGCCAAAAAATGAGGAGGCAAAGGCAGTAACTTCCATACAAGGCAAAAGGCAGTAACTTCCATAATAATCAATATAGTTGATTTACCCAGCCCCACAATGAACTGATAATTAATAGGGAAAATCAGTATAATGATAACAAAAATGATAATGATATTTTATCAATATCCGTAGGAATTAATATTATAAGGTCCAAAAAAAAAAACATTTGATTTGACCAATATGCTAGCCTATTTCATTAATAGATGTTGGATTTGACCAGGTTAAACAAGGGTTACATTATGCTCCGGATGCACAGTTGATGGATTAGCCTAATTGTTTTGACACTGAGGAAATCGATCAAACAAAAAGATATACATGTGGGTGGATGATGTTTTGAAATCGTGTTATCTGTTGCGTGTTTCTCCTGCATCGAACTGAATAGAATTACTCTTGCCTAAAAGAGGATGATTTGTGGATAGATGCTTAGTGTGAATGCCAGCAAGGTTTAATGCTCAAAACGTGAGTTTAACATCTCAGATGACGTTCATCGCAATGGTTACAAGAAAAGGTAGGATATATTTATTTGTGAACTGTTGTTGAGCTTTGCCAATGTGTGATTAGGGATGTGGGAGGTGTGAGATTAGGGATCATGGGAGGTGTGTCATGGTATTAAAGGTCCACACTCCTGCAACTAGTGACAGGTGGTACTGAGTGACTAATTTGGCGAAAATACAAACATTATTTATGATTGCGTATGGCTGGTACTGCTATACAATGGTTTGTTTATGATAGCCTACGGTGCAGCTTGGTATTTGCTGCTAAGTTGCCTAACAAGCTAAAGCAGTAGGCTACAGTAACTTCCCTTTGATGTGTGGCTAAAGGCAGAGTACCTTACCGGTAACTCAACTTTAGCATGCGGCTAAACAAAGGCAGAGTACATTAACTCAACATCAGTGCCCTAAAACAAAAGCAAAAGAACCGTAACTGGGAGGTACAGAGTGCTGCCTTGGTTTCTCTTTTGTGACTTATTGTTAAAATAACTCACATTATTGCAGCATTGCATCATGTTTTAAAGGAACGATCTAGAGTTTTAACAAACTAGGGTCTTTTTATGGATGACAATGAATTCAAACTTTCATTTGGGAGCAAAAATATGTTATTCAGAGTAGTTTTGCACCACGTTCAGCCAGATCTGCACAGCGCTGTATGAAGTTTTCCGCAAGCTGCTGGAGACCGGAAGTAGAGTTAAGGCACCGTCTTCAGAAACAGTCCTAACCTCTCTGTACACTTGCAAAGTTTACAATACTTTGATTTGTCTGTAGGGACCTTCCTTACACTACCACCACAGTGTAATGCTATTCTGAGCCTTGTCTGTGGTTTAAAAATAGCGACATGATTCGATGATTCGATGCACCTTGCACTTCAAGCTATAAGCTATTTTTGTTGTTAATGCAAAAACAGTCTCAAAATTAAAGCTATGTTCTGGTAGGTCCAACGTAGACTATAGGCAAGTTAGCACAGCACATTTATTTTAGGCTTAAATCAACTTTAAATGAAATGTTTTTTTTAATTACTATCCTTAATAAGTCCCACAGAGGGTGAAATATATATGGATAATGATCTTTGGAGAATGTACTGATAGTTCCTCTCGGATGTGAATAAGCAGAGTACTGCTGGAGTGATATTTCAAAATTACAGACTTTTCTCACATAAGAGACTGAAAAGGTTCCAATTCAGTATCCAAATGGGTTGTTTTTAAAGGGAAATGACATCGATCAATGCTTATCGATCTCAATCGTGGATATCTGCTGTTTGATGGTTCAATGGTAGACAGAGGAAAAGGTCAGTCTCGCTGAAGCCAACAGTGCTGTGGCAGTAATTACTGGTGGTCCTACCTGAGAGAGATGGCTGAAAGTTCAGTAGAGTTCTCCACAGACCTCCCACACAACAACATACATGTACATTAAGCACAAGCTCTGTTAGACTGTTATTTAATGACTACTCACCTCAAAATGGAAGTGATCATACTCTGTCTTTCATACTGTCTGTCTTGTATGTAAAAAGAAAACATTCACATGCCACAGGTTTAATAACCGGGCACTTAACAAGGCACTTTACCCTAAGTTGCTCTGGGGAGACTGGCCCTTAATTGACATATGTAGTTGCTTTGTATAAAATTGTCAGCCAAATGAATAAATAATTAAAAATAATGTCTTTCTGTGAATTTCTCTAATATATATATTTATTAAGTACAGAATCCTGGAGGGGTCATTGCAAGATATGTTGCCACCTTTATACACCCTGCACAAGCTGGCAGATAGACACCTCCAATCACTGCGCTGAAGAGGATGCTTAGTTCAACTCTATTTTAATGGTTCACTGGAAGTAGGGTAAAACTACAAGAAGATTTTTAGCTAAACTCATGACAATGGATTATCTCATCCAGTGTTTACAATGACATGTAACATGAACTCATTAGATTATAATATGAAATCTGCACTAACTTAAACTAATCAAAACTATATGTCACTCAAGACTTCCATTAACAGAAATAGCATACCAACAGTGCATCCAAAGGCATGAAATGTAACAGATGGCTTTAGATAACATGAGCAGAAATGTATGAAGCCTTTTTCACTGTTTTCAGATTAACTGATTTACTAATGCTAAACTGTAGTCATGGAGATGCTGACATCATCAATAAAGAAATAACTCTTAAAGAGACAGGACACATTTAACTACACTTACAGCACAATATGTATTTGTTTATATTCAGAAATTGTGCGCTCATTTTACTAAATTGTGTGCATGTTACTAAAAAGTGCACTAAATTTACTAAATAGTGAACTCATTTTACTAAATTGTGCTCTGATTTTATTTTATTTTTGTAAAATGAGAAAACAATTTAGTAAAATATGTGCACAATATTGTAAAATGTCCACACAATTTACTAAATTGACCACACAATCTAATAAAATGAGACCAAAATGTGGTCAACAAAGCGCACTATTTAGTAAAAGGAGCACACAGATACTAAATTGTGCTAAAAATTAGTGCACATTCTCCCTCTCACTAGCTCTCCCAAGCTCCGTAACTGAAAAAAGGCAGTCACAGTTAAGACAGTAATAGCCCAATCTGGTTTTAACATAGCTACAGAAAATATTGCCATTAACTCATGTTCTATCCAGTAGTCAACTGGGCTATCATGCAAGAAAGCAGGGCATTGATCTTTAGTTAAGACTCGACTTGATAACACACTTAATTAAATTATTAACATTAACTTTATAGCAAAATGTTGCTCAACAAGCTGTCAACTGTACATGCAAGAGGTCTAAGTTAGTCAGTGAATTCAGGCCTTATATATATATTTAAGGTTGTGGAATACATCTCTGGTTTCGTCCGAGGCACTTGCAGTGGTGTTGAAATTATAGTGCTATGATAATGTCACCATGATAGATCAACAGTTAGTTATAGGCTACAAGACGAAAACAATTGTGATGGTCTCATATAGTTTTGTCGGTGCTAGATGCGCTAAGCTTTTCCGTGTTAGATGGCAGACACTAACGTTGCTTCACTTGCTAGAACTGTCAAGAGTAAGCCTACATCTCCTACAAGAGAGCTGTCAAGAGTAAGCCTATATCTCCTACAAGAGAACTGTCAAGAGTAAGCCTACATCTCCTCTCTGTGTGTGCAGCCTGCTGACACCTCAGCAGAATAAGGCTATTCGTCAATTTCCCCAAGTCATATATTGAACATAGAACTAATGTATAAGTATCTTTTGATCCCGTGAGGGAAATTTGCAAATGTCTGTCCCATTATTTCAAAAAGAACATATGTTGAAAGCACGTAATGTGTTCTGTCTATGCACTATTCATGCTCATGTCTCTGTAAAGTCATTATTATGTTCAATAAATGTCAGCCCTTATTGAAAATATCTGATTCTTATATTTTAGCTGACATGCACTTGAAGGCAAACAATCCATTTTTAGCTCAGTTTTGATTTAAGTAGCCTATTTCAATCTTGGTTTTGTCCACACACACACACACACACACACCACTCCATTGTAAGACAGTGATCTTCATGTGTGGAATTATCATTCAAGCAAATCTTTTACAAATCTTTCTGCATATCTGGCTTCTTATTTGCATTGCCAAAATTGTTATTTTAACCCATTTCAACCCATCGGTCACAATTGTGACCGAAAAAAAAAATATGTACTCATAAGCCTCTAAAACTGTAACTGGGGAATATCCCAATACTCTTTCAGTAAATATTGAAACAGTGGAGTGTTTCAATGAAATGTGTGCAGTGTCAAATGTATTGAGTAAATTGTCACATGACCAGAGCTGTTTACTTCCTGGTTGCACCTTGAGAAGAGGATGAGTGCCTCACAGCTCCCAAAGAAAAGGTTTTTAAAGTATTTTAAAATAAACATAGGACACATATTTTGTACACATGGTCTTTAAGGTGTCGAGTTATGATATATACATTTATAATTATTCAAATGTTTTTGGTGTGTTTGCAGAATGAGTAAACATGTTAACGGTCACAATAGTGACCGGTGGGATAGAATGTTGTATCTAGATGCACACATACTTCTACACCTACAAACACACACACATACACACATACAGAGACATACTGTACACACACACACATACACACACTCACACACAGATACACACACACATACATACTCACTCACACATACACACAGATATACACACTCTCTCACACACACACACACACACACAGACATACACTCACACACATACACATATTCACATATTCACACACACAGACATACACACAGACACACACACTCACAGACATACACACTCACACACACATATTCACACACACACACACACACACACACACACACACACACACACACACACACACACAGATATATACACTCACACACACAGACATACACACACACTCACATACATACACACAGACATACACACTCACACATACACACACACACACACACACACACAAATACACACATACATACACACACACACACACACACACACACACACACACACACACACACACACACAGATATACACTCACATACACAGATATATACACACTCAAACATACACACTCACACACACACAGACACAAACACACACACAGACATACACACTCTCACACACACAGATATACAGTACACACTCACACACACAGATACACACTCACACACGCATACACACAGACATACACACACACACACACACACACACACACACAAATACACACACACACACAGACATACACACTCACACACACACACAGACAGACATACACACTCAAGGGGACTTCACATTGAACATGGCATGCGCTTTGCCTGCTGCTCTCACACACCCACCTGCAGATACACACACACACACACACACACACACACACACACACACACACACACACACACACATATACACATACACACCCATATACACTAACACTAACACTATGCAGACACACACTCGCATGCACAGACATACACATTCGGGGTTCTATTTTAACGAGTCGAAGCTCCTGGTAAATAAACAATGTTAACATATTTTTCATTATTATTATTGCCATTGGTCTCAGTGTTTATATCAGTTTGAAAAGTTTGAAAAATCCTGTCAGAATACCTTTATTTTACCAAAAAAAACAATTTGAGCAACCTTTAATTGAGTATACGCATATTAATAAAACTCACTTTTTCATCTACTTTTCTACATAAAAAAAAAAAAAAAAAAAAAAAAAAAATATATATATATATATATATATATATATATTGATTACATCAAAGGGTTGCTAATAACACATGATTTGCATATTTGCATGTCTGGGAAAAATTTGGGCTTACAAGGGTTAATCAATTATTTGTATAGACTGATGTTCATTCCCTTTCTTAGTTTTTTCATCTTTTCCCCAACTAATGGCAATCTTTCTAGAAGAGTCCAAATCCAAACGTTGTTACAAATATTTCAGATTTAGCAGTACAGGTGCCATTTCCTCACTTGGTTGCTGAGTATTCATTGGGCGCACCTGTCTGAGTTATCAATGTGGATGCAGGGAAAGAAAGCACTTCCTGTCGCTGCACAGACAGCTTCCTGTGCAGTGTTCGAATTATACCATGAGCTTCGGGGGTACCGCTATTTTGACTAGTGACGTCACCCTCCATTTTATATAGGCTTAGACACATGTTTGACACTTGTGGTTCACAGTCAATTTTCCTTCGATATATAGGTCATATGACCGTGGCTGGCAAACACGGAAATGCATACAGACCAATAGCACAGGAATGGCAAACATATAACTTAAATTTAAGACCCAGAATCATTTACAGATGGGCTACAGAAAGTCTCCCGTTTAATAGCCAAGTTCACCTAGCCTAATACAAGGCCTGCCTTTGGTTCATTTGATTAGTTTTACTTGGCTAGCCTAAGCCTACCAAACATCAAACGAATGAAAAAATGACTCCGTTCGTCTTTTACTTGTCTGACTTTGTACTTGGTTGGAAAAAAAATATCTTCAAGTTGTTTAGCCAAGGTATTTCATGTAATGTAGCCTAATGCATTGTGCGCCTGGTGTTATACCAATAATACCACACAACGTTTGTGCAACAATACGCTTTTATGAGAGGCTGATCTCTAATAATGCCAACGAGGAAATACATTTCAGGTCCAGTTGACTTATATGTTCACGTAGCGTTTCAAACAAACTGCAGGTAACGTTGCAATTATGGATGTATGGGCATTTGCTTAAAAAAGGTTGAGAACCACTACTCAACATGCGAAATTCCCTGAATATTAGTGCAGATTCCCTCTTGTTAAAACATTACGAATGAAATTGCACAAAATGACAAATCCCCTCATTAAACCTCTCCCCGTGTCAGTATATGGAACTCCTCTTATGGCGTGTTATTGTAGACCCTAATGTTTTTTAAGCTAAGCAGCAGCGATGGTCGTGGCCACTGAGTGGAAGGGAGACCTCCGGTTAAATCATAGCGATCTTGCTACTCAATGTTTGGCTATCACTATGTTACAAAGGCAGTGAAATATTAGACAAATGTATGGCCAGCGCTTGTTAACCTATTCGTACTTTTGCAGCCTACTGTACACTGTGCATTTGTTTTAATTCGGTCAGTATTATATCATAGCAAAGAACACAGTCTGAACGTACCAGTGAAATGGGACTGCCCAATGGGGGTGAGGGTTTGAAAATCGTATTTCATTAGATTATATCCTGAATTGTTGGTATGTGATGATAATACTGCCTTTAATTACATGCAATATTGGATAACATTATTTTATTAATTTTTTTCAGTACTCCCCAAACTATTATTTTCATCCCTTTTGGGAGGGTCTAAGTCTCATCTAGGGGGGTCAGACCCCCCAATACCCCCTGTAATTCGAATCATGTTCCTATGAATAAGACAGGAGATGTACAGTAGGAGAGGATGAAGTAGATGAAGAAAGAGCAGCTCTTGAGTTATTGATGAGATGACATCATGAGGGCCTTTTATTTTGCCTTCTTCCACTCACTCGTGATAGTGATATTCATGTGACTAGAATGCTATAGCTAATATGCCTTTTTTTTCTAACACGCACTCTCCTTCTCTCTCTCCATCCCCCTTTCTCCTCATTCTTCCCACTGTCGGTCTTTCTGTGAGTGTTCCTGTTTCCTGTTCCACGGTGAAACAGTGAATTAATAAATTATGGACGTGTTCATGATGAACAGAGGTGATAAGGCCCTTAACCTCTGTTTACGCATACAGGCCAAGGATGTAAATGCTGCAGTTGGTACAGATACAGAGATACACAGGATAATGTATGGCGATAATGTATGGCGGTAATGACTGGCATTTTAAACATTATTACACTTATTACACGACTAGGCTTATTTGTCAAAACGAAAAAATAAACTCCACATAATATGACTCTCTACATTTATTTGTTTACCGTTTCATCGTGGCTTTTGCTGAGAAACAGAGATTTTGCAACACGCGCTGAACTTGAATCACACATTCTTTAGAACACAGCTGATCAACCATCTGCTTTCACTTTTCAATGAAGTTCCATTGCAAACAGTGACCATACTACTTGTGGAGTGATATGAAAGACGTTAATATGAAGCACAAAACCCATCTTCCTTGACAGCGACCTGTTATACAGAATTATCAGACCTCCGAACGTTGGGAAGGCCCATTCATGTGAATGCAGCATTCTGCAGCATTATGAAGAGCCATGTATATAATACACAAGAAACGACATGCATGCATAATAAAGTGATTCTCATTAACATTCTCATGGATATCTCTGTGTCTAGCACACACACACACACACACACACACACACACACACATATTGTTACTTTATTATCAAGCACACATATACATGTGCACTCTTAGTAGTAGTTGTTGTAGCACGTAAAGTTGGTAGGATGACTGTCTGTGCGCCTACACGTGTGTATGTGCATTTACGTGTCAATGTGTGTTTGAGTGAGTTTGCTTTTGTGTTTGTGTGTGTGTGTTTGTGTGTGTGTTTGTGTCTGAATGTGGTCTTGGATTACTTTTTATCAATATGTGTGTGGATATGTTAATCATTCAGTTTGTATGTGTGTATCATCTTCTCTGTATGTCCCTGTTGATAGCTCCCTTCAGTTGAGGGCCTGT
>NC_055976.1:16857373-16889873 GCF_018492685.1 Alosa sapidissima
TTCAGTGAAGAGAATTAACTGTGCTGCCACCCTCCTACTTTTCTTTTCAACACACACACAAAAAAAACAAAAAAAAAATTCAATTTGCCTCCTGGTCACATTGTGAGGATCTCCAAGGCCTGGAGCCTTGTGAGCCCTTAAGACAGCCACAGCTCAATGAAGCTTTTTTGTGCTTTTAAACCTTTGTGGGTATAATGATCCATACAAAAAGGCTAGAATTCCAGGGAAGATAAATGTGTGTATGCTTGTGTTTGTGTGTGTGTGTGGGGGGGTGGGTTAGTGGTTCTGTGTGTGTGGAACTGTCTGTATGTGCGAGTGGAAGTATGTGTGTGTGTGTGTGTTTTCCAATACATGTTTTGTTACAGTGGTATGGTTTGTTGAATACCTTATATCATGGTCCACATATGTAACCTATATTCCTGTTCATGAGCATTGCACAGGGGTGTTTGAAGCATCATAATGCAACACCGAATATTTTAATGAGGTACAATTACATTAAATTGCCTTGAGAAGGATACATGTATGCCATGTTTTCTGAGGACTATATTATATATACTATACTATATATTGATTCTCTTATTAGTACACTTTTATAGAAAAATCATACATGCAAGTACTCTGCAAATGTGAACAAAGAACAATAGTAGTTTTATTTTTATTTGTTTTATTAAACAGTAACATTGTTTCATAGAGTAGTAACTCAACTAATTATTTTGAATATTTGAAATAGTACACATTTGTAGTAATATTGTAATAACATTGTTATAATGAATTTGAAAAGCAGTTCAGATAGAAAACATGAGTTGTATGTTACATAATGGACAACCATTGACAAGTGGGTCTGTTTGCATTGTACTGGATATTCTGGTTTACCAGTTAGGAGCCTGCTTCTCAGCTTAGTTGACATCCACATGGCATTCAGAGAGAGGAGAAATGGATGCAGGTGAGCATGCACCTTAAGTAAAGGGAACTCAAGCGAGACGCTGTGCAGTAAGAGCAAAAAGCTGTTAGGGGAGCGCAGGGTTGTCGTTTAGCTCCCGGCTGATGGCGGTTTTGACTTCCCTCCCTCTAAATGCCCAATGCAGCTTTATTTTTGGCTCATAAAATTGGACTCTCTGCGCCTCTCTCAATCACCAACAGCTCTCGGGGTATATTTGTGTGTGTGTGTGTGTGTGTGTGCTTGTGTTGATGGTGCATTTTGACCACACTGATCGTTTGACCTACAAAGACATTGCATTACCATAGGAGGTGTGTGACGGCGACATGCATACACACTGGTAAACACTTGCTGCAAAAAGGCCAATTTTCATTTTGTGGGTTAACTAGGAAATAGCATATCTGCTAAAGTGCTGTGAATTCTTGTGCAAATCAATTGAAAGTCAACATGGAAAGGGACAAAGGGTCCATTTCTCCAAAATGTAAAGGAGATTGTGGTTGTAAGAGGAAAACACTGCCCACAATGCTGGACCCTTGCCAGATAGATGGCACACTTCAATAAGGACTTAAAGGAGAAAGGAACAGAGACCAGATCTTCCTCAGTTCTCAGACGACTGACAACTTGTTAATTTGCACAAAGATGCACATTGTGACTGAATGTGGGATATTGAAAGGGGAAAATGTGTATGAATAAGACATGTAAACCAGTCAAAGCAGATCTCAGACGGAGACTACATTGTCTGGGCATGGAACTTGGAACACAAGGAACACCAACACACCAGAGGTGCGTTCAAATTTGGCAAATAATGGCGAACGTTGATGTTTTCTTTGAGCAGTTAAATTTGAACGATTTGGTGTTAACATTCCATTGTTGCCTTCGTCAAACTCACGTCCAGTTCCACTGTATGTTCACGGAGAACTACCTCCTCAGACTGTTTGTGATTGTTCACAAACGTTCACCGAAAACTCAAGGCTAACAGAAAACTGTTTGCAAACGTTCGCCTATGTTTGCGAATTTCAACGCACCTCTGTTACTTGACAAACTCATTTTTGGAATGGCACAGAATGGTACAACAAAAGCAAAATAGAAACACAGCAGAAAACGTGAAATAAATATATTTATATTGTATATTCTCCTCTCATTGATAACTACAGATACAACTGTATACTGTATATATACAGCATAACATATATAAAGCATATAATAATATAATATCCTTGTGTTATGTTACACACACACACATACACACACACACACACACACACACACACACACACACACACACACACAGGTAGGCTGGTTCCGTGCAGCGTAGACCTTGGGTCCACCCACAGTGTGATGGGAAGAAAGGGCTTAGAGTAGACACGGCCTCCTCAGTCACAATGCTGCACACGACCCAGGTAATCCCTGCAGCCTCGGAGGAACACTCCCAAGGTCAACCCTCTGCACACCTTACAGGGAGGAGGAAATGGCTTTCTATAATAAATACAAAATCAAATGCTAACGTCCTCTCTCTCTCTTTCTCTCTCTCTCTCTCTTTTGTTCTCTCTCTCTCCCTCTTTCTCACTCCCTTTATGTCTCTCCCACTCATACACAAACAGACTCTATCTCTTTCTGTCATGAACACACAGGAAAAACACACACACAAACACACACACACACACACACAGGCAAACATACACCACACACACACACCCCGTTTCTCCTCTGCTCCTCTCACTTTGGCACCCATCACAGAACCCACTAGTCTGCTCATTTCCCCCAGCTAAGCACTGCCTTTTTCGTCACACATACACAGACACACACACACACACACACACACACCCTCCCTCTCATCACAGGAATATGAGTGGGCTGTGATTGGAGTGGAAGGGCTTCCAAAGCGCATTACGCTGTGCATCACTCCGCGTCCCTCTTCATACACCACAGCCGTGCCATCTTTCCCCAACTCTCCTCTCCTCCTCTCCACTCTCCTCTCTTCCACTTTCCTCTCTCTCACTCCTCTCCTCTCTTCTCCTCTCTCTCTCCTCTCTCTCACTCCTCCACTCTCCTTTCCTCTTTCTTTCACCTTTCTCCACACTTTTCTTCTCTCATCTGTATTTCCATTTCTCTCCTCCTTTCCTCTCCTCTCTTCCTGTGTGTGTACTGTATGTATGTGTGTGTATGTATGTGTGTGTGTCTGTGTGTGTGTGTGTGTGTGTGTGTGTGTGAGAGAGCTGTCCTGTCCCACTCCTCTCCTTCCGGTTGATAATGGCCGCAGACGCAGCCTGGTGTCTGTTTCATTACGCCGCAGTCCAGTAAAGCGGCAGGCCGAGCTGATCGGGGCCGTGCGTCGCCGTGCCGACGGGGGTTGCTTTGCCTGGTAATATGAAAATCTGACCTCATCTCGCCAGGGTCGCCGGCAATAAACAGCACGACAAGAGAATGGGGAGACAGAGGTAGAGATTCTAATCTTCTGGCATTGACCCCTTTACTTCCAAAACACACACGCACACACACACATGCAAACACACACACACATACACACAGACACACACACACAGACACATACACACTCACACACACACACACACAGACACACACACACACACACACGCACACACACACACACACACAAATACACACACACACACACACACACACACACACACAGCAGAGTTTGGCTGAAGAGTTCAGGTCCCAGCCTCACTCTTTCAATCTCTGCTTTCCCCTTACTTTGTTGACAGATAAATAGAGAGAGAAAGAGAATGAGAGAGAAAGAGAGAATGAAGAGACAGAGGGAGAGAAAAGGTAGAAGAGTCAGAAAATAGAATGATAGGATGAAGCAGGGGCAGGTAAAGAGGGAGGGGAGAGGACAGGGAAGATGAAAAGAAGGTCGGTAGAGAGAGAGAGAGAGACAGAGAGGAGGAAGAGACTGCGGAAGACAAGAGAGAGGGGGAAATTGACAGAGAGAGGGATAAATGAGGAAGAGATAGATCGAGTAGGAGAGAGGAGGGAGAGAGGGAGGGGATGACAGGCTCAGCTACCTCTCTAAACAGAGGGTTTTATTGATATTGACCTTTTACTGAAATTAAGCATGAGAATCCCTGGACGGCCAGAGCAAAGTTTAAACCGATTAAAGAACACTTCAGCAATCAGGCTGGAGAGTTGGGGGGGGGGGGGGGGGGGGGTCTAATTCAAACGCTTTATTAGCATCATCATATCATTGGAGAGTTTTACCAATGCACTTGTTATACACTGTATCAAAGTGCCTCAATAGAGAGAGTGAGAAAGAGAGAGAGAGAGAGAGAGAGACAGAGAGAGAGACAGAGAGAGAGAAAGAGAGAGAGAGAGAGAGACAGAGAGGGTGAGTTCATGGTCTTCCAGCTTTCCACTGTGGTGTTCGAACGCCGTGCTGGCTCTGTAAACAAGACAAACTGAGCCATAAACAGCCCCAGCCAATCAACACGCAAGCTACATGAGCGCAGAGGGGAGAAGTGTCATTTGATTGGCTGTTGAGCTAAAATATGCACAGCCCTTCTTGCAAAACTGAAAGGGCTTGGCAGACTTCCTGTTTGATGTGGCGTCACGTGGTGAAGAGCAGGATGGTGTGGAGCGGTGATTATGCTCTCTGCCATCTTTACTACACAGCTGATGATGCTGATTACCGGGCACAGTGTTCCATAGTGTGATGGAGGCACCCTCCACCTCTTCTATACAGCGCCTACTTTACAACACAGCCAGGGGTTTGTCAATGTTGTACTCTGTGTGTGTGTGTGTGTGTGTATGTGTGTGTGTGTGTGATAGGGTGTGCACTGTACTCAAGGTGATAGTTCTATTGTCCAAGCCGAAGAGTTTTTTGGACTAATTTTTCAGGTGGGGAAAATTAAAAGAATTGCCTTGCAGTAAGCTGACTTTTTTAACTCTCAGTTTTTCTGTCTAATGGGGCTCACCACTCAGGACACACACTCAGGGCCAGATGTACTAACGCTTTTGCGCCCACTTCAGGCATATTTATTTCGCAATGTGCGTGTAAAATCATTGCGAGGTAAGTACAAACAGGCTGCAATGATGTAAAAGCGCAAACTGCCTGTCGCGGGAGCTGAAAGTGGCAGATTGCGTTTGTCATGTCATGCATATGCATTCATGGGAGGATCCAGGAGTTTAGCGTAAAAAGATGGGAGGGGAAGAGTAAAAAGCGCTTAATTATGTATTCCGCAGTACAAAGACTGCTCCTGAAAGCGCACGTCTATTCTGCGCCTAAATACTTCCGCCTTGTAAAAGCAGGTGTTAATCCAAATTGCAGTTCAATGCGTCAATAAGAGAAACTTTCAAAGACAACAGAATCGCTATTTAGAGCACCAGTTTTTGTGGTGAAAGTATTTGTACTACCAAAAGCAACCTTAACTTTCGTTGGCCTTTCCAATGTCTTACTTTCACTTTCACGTCATTCACTTAAACTTTCCTACTTGCTAGGTTTGACCAATCTTCCATACCCTACGTGCACAAGTTTGAGTAGAACTACTGATCTTCATTATCTCCCTGCTTGTTTACATCTTATGGTATTATTTCATGATCGCTAAATGTTTGATTCTTTTTAATGTTGTCATCAGTTAACTTCATTCAACTGCGCTTGTATGTAGGCGCTGCCATTCAGTTGTGGACGTTCGTAAATTGCGTTTATGGGCGGAGAAAGGCAGAGAAAGGCGCAGTTTACACTAAGGATAGAACGATTGATAAATACGACGGAAACTTGGGTCTGACATTGTTCACAATCTGCGGTGTGTCCATGACGCTGATAATGCTACGTTCGCAAATGCATGTACATCTGGCCCTCAGTGTGTTAACCCTCTAGGCGCCACGGTCGAGTTTACTCGACAAGATGCGGTACTGAATAAAACGTCCGATTTAGTCAAATAGGGTGTCATATTTCGTTCGACATCCACTCCACTAGATGGCAGACAAGTCATACGTCATCCCCGAGTCGAAAAAACGACATGCTTTAAACAAAACTTTCTAACTACAGCTCATTGAATCAGTGCTTGAAATACCGGAGCTAGTGTGCGTGTGAGCCACTTTGTCAGAGCGATATTGTCAACGTCAGCGAGTATTTGCATTAGATTATCGTCTAATGGCATCAAAAAAGTTTACCTGAAATGAAGTGTTGGGTCTTCTATTCGCGGACCCTGATTCTGAAGGGGAATATCTGCCTTCAGAAAATGACGGTGATTCGTTTAGTGAGGCTTCAGATGCGTCCCTGCCTTGCAATGATGCAGCTGGACAAAGTGAGAGTTTACTCCATAGTTTAGCTTACACCAAGCACAAACGTTGAATCGTTTGCCCAATGTCACTGGTGGGAATAATGTTTCACGGGTTCGGAGTGTTCATCAGGAAGTTAGCAGGGTGTTAGTGGTGTGACGAACGAGGCTGGAGGTAGCCTAATATCCATAGCGCTAGCTTCTGTCTTCTGAACATGTGCCTCTCCGCAATCGCGGCGACAGTAACGTGGTGGAGCCTTTGTCTAATGCCACTGGGTATGTTAGACGAGGTCGAAGTGCTCATAGGATAGTTAGGGGGGAACGTAGAGGCAGTGTGGGGAGTCGCAATGAGAATGACAGTAGGCCTAGTCCGAGCTGCGCAAATTCTCTCCACTCGACGCGAGCACGAGGCAGATCTGGCCATGCTGCTCGCAACAGGAGCAGAGGTGGTGACACGGGGCAGGAGAGCCATTAGGCCATGCATAGTCTATCACAAGATGATGGGAATGCCGGCCCTGTATGGATAGGATATGGATATGGATAGTCATTATCTCTACAGCAAAAGGCCTGCTACATAAAAAAAAAGCCTCTTATTATGTCAGCCTTTTATTAGTAATGATTTACACTGTTGATTATCTATTTCCCTGACCATTTAGGACATGTGTTCTTTTTTGTGTGTTCATGTCCTTGTGATGTGTGTGTCTTTGTCAGCTAAGAAAAAAACAACAAAAAAAACATCAACAAAAACAACAAAAAGAAAACAAATACTAACATTGTCTCTTGTCTTGTCTCGTCATCTCACTCCTGATCTGTGCCTTGTCATGGCAAGTGAGCTTTTGAACTAAACAGGTCTTGTCTACTTGTGTTTGTGTGTCATCTGAATAATATATATGTGCCCCATACATGGAATCAGAGTGCCTACTGTATGTAGTAAATGGAAAATCTCTACAGCAAAAGGCCAGCCTACCGCTACATGCATTTGGTTTGTTTCTGCCATTTATTAGTAATGATTTATACAGTTTGTTTACTACTTACTATTTACCTGAGCATTCAGTATTGTCCAATATAGCATACAGAAGGTGAGGGACATGGGGGAAAAGAAGTGGTGCATTTTATCATTAAAACATGCAACTTTTCATGAAAATTCTATAATCCAAGATGGCCGCCACCATATGACGTCATAATATGCAAATTAGATATAAACATTTAATCTCTACATAAACTTTGGGTCATCCTTAATATTTCTCTAATTTACAGAAAGTCTCTATCTCTTATCACTTTTAAGATATAGCCTTTTGAAATGAAGATGTCAAAATCGAACGTTTCGAAAAAAACCCTCTGGTGCCTAAAGGGTTAACGGCTTATCATTTACAGGTGGTCCTGCATTTGTGTTCTGTGTGAGTGAGTGTGTGAATGTGCGTGTGTGTATGTGTGTGAGTGTAAGTCCTACACAAGGTCCCTGAGAGGAGCTGTGATAACTTGAATGCTTTTATGCTCCCTGTGAGCTCACACACGTCTGTGGACTAAAGGGTTAATGAGAGACCCATCTGCAGACCACCCTCCCAGCCCCCAGCCCCCACACTCCCAGCCCCTGGCCCCAGCCAAGTAATCCCTGTTTTTCTGGGTTTGATTAGAAAATGAAAGTGCTTTGCTAAATTAAATGAACCCAGTCTCCCTTCATGTTCTTTCTCTCACATATGCTTTCCTCATAATTCTTTTCCCTAGCCCCCCCCCCCTCTCTCTCTCTCTCTCTTCCTCGTTCTCACACACACACACACACACACACACACACACACACAAACAGACACCAAACACATCATACACACACACACACACATTGTGATACTCTTGCTGGAGTGGTGCCTGCTGCCCACTCTCCCGGATGCCACTGCCGCCCCCAGCATACACCTGTGCACCTGTGCGTGGTGTGGCTGGGTGGACCGCTGGGATGACGATTAACGGCACTGAACGAGCTGAGTGCGATCCTCCACTCTGGCATGGGGGCGCGTCCTTCACGGCCGCCTGCACCGCGACACGTTGCCCCACTCTCCTCTCGCCTCTCTCAACCTCTCGTCCTCGCCGCGGGCGAATCCCGGTGGGCTTAAGAGCTGCGCACGAGCGCAGACCTTAGAGACGGGGTGTGAAGGAATCCCATAGGTGGGGATTATATCCCTTTTAGCGCTGCCTCCGACGGGTCGTCATGTCAGCCGGAGGAGAGGAGGAGGAGGAGGAGGAGGAGGGGGTGGAGGGATATAGTGTGTGCCATAAGGGGGAGTCTTAACGCCTAGGTAGTTTAGCAGTAATTTCTCCCTCTGAGGCTGGAGGCTTCGTCCTTGTGTCCAAGTGCCTGTTTGTAATTAAGGGCTAACGTGAGGAGAATCACTGATGTTTCATCATGTATAGTGTGCAATCATGCAGATGCATGTGGCTGTTTGCTTACGTAATATAGGCTGTTATAACATTTACATTAAATGCAATAAGCTGTTATAACATGCATTTTGTTCATGCAATAGGTTGTTATAAGACAGAGTTTGAAATGTGGCATTGCCACAAGCTTTCTGATATTACAAGTTCTTATAGGTATATGTAGTTGCTTCTCAATATGTATACAGTTATGTTTTCTGTTATGTTTACAGGTTGTGGTAATAACAGTGAACAAGATGAGCACCGGTTCTCCCCTGGAGCGTCATGCCATTTCAATTGTTTTAGAACATCCCCTGTGATGCTTTTGCAGTCTGGAAGGGGCTTTTGTTTTGTTAAAAAAATGTTTTGGCTCAGGCTGATTGCTGATTGTTATGGCTCTATCTTGTTGATACAGATTGTTATGGGTGGTCAAATGTTAACAGGGTAGGGAGCCTTAATAAATGAGGGGCAGTGCTGATGTATTAAACCATGCGCTTTTCTAAATGGGCTGAGCTCTGTGACAATGTCCTCATAGTGGCCATTGCTAGCATTAAAGGGACGTGTCCACTCTGAAAAAGCTTGCTACGTCCCCTAGTCACATTGAGATATCTTATTTCAAAGCGGCTTCCTGTGGCTTCATTCCTTTAAAGGTATGGTTCTTTATACTGACAAAAGATTGCTGATGTTTGAACTCAACAGCCAACAAGTACATCCTCTCCCCTCATTGCTCCCGAAGCAACCTTGCAGCATGGAATTGTGGGATTGTTTTTTTACTAAGCTCAATCTAATATACATACTCTTTTATATTTTTCTAAACATACACTTTTCTATTAGCAAGGGTGAGTGTTTGCCCGAATGCGGGCAGTTTTGTTCCTCCTTTAATGCACTCACTGGACTGAAAACCCTGGGGAGAATTGAGCTGATTTTGACAAACAGTATTATGGATTATAATCAAGGTCTGCGCCTTAGAATAGTTCCTCTGTTCTGGCTGCTGGTTGCGCATTGATTGGGCTCGCACTGCCGATGGCCTCTGGAGTGGTTCACCAGGAGGGGAATAACTCTCTCCCTCCCCCCGGCTGTGCTTTTGATGCTTTACAACCCAAAACACATGCTTGTTTGTTGTTTGTTTGTTTGTTTGTTCAAGGACATCATTTCACACACTCATTCATTCATTCATTCATTAATTCATTTACAGGTGTACTAAAAAAGATCTTCGCTTGGATGATGAGAAATTCTTTTGTGTATGTGTGTGTGTTTTTTTACGTAATGCAATGTGTGATGGCGTGTGGTTCTTTGCACACAAGGTTCAGTTTTTAATCCATTACTGTTGTTGATTTCTGACGTTGCGTTTTGGTTTTCTACTGTGTTGAGGGAGACGGGGATCAGATGAGGACAGTGATTTAATCACACAGAGAACTTTTGAGTTGAATGTATCGATTATTGAAGTCTGAAATCTGTGGGTGTCATTTTTCCAGTCTAGTCTATGCAGTTTTTTTTTTGTTAGTGTCCTACTTTGGATTCATAACAATATACACTCAAAATTTAAAGTTCAAGTTGGCTGGTATTTAGCAGATGCTTTTACCCAAAGCGACACGGTTTCGCAACGTCGGGTTTGGGTATCGATCCAAGGCTGTCTGATTGTTTGGCACTGGCGTCACCTCTGTTCCACACGTAAAAAAAAAAAACACTTCAAAAGCCTTCATAAAACTTTGTTAGCCACTGTCATATTTGAAAAAAATATAATCACATAAAGATGTGATGCCAATTAACTGACAGCAGCAGATACTCTGATAATGCATGGGCTCCATAGACCCAACTGAAACCAGTTAGGACGATTCTAAGGGCCCAGCACTGACAGGGGACCCCCAGAGAGCCCCCCCCCCCCCGATAATACTATATATTATCGGGGCAGAATTATTGTCTGTCATAGGGCCCACATTTTCTAGCAGCACCCCTGGCTGCATGGTAAGGAGTAGCTGTTTATAGACACTGTGCTGATGCTATCCTAAGATCGGGGGCCTCAGTAATGAACTAAAGTTTCATTATTCTGTACACTCTTTGATATCAGATAATGGGGCTTGGATTGTGTTGAGGACTTGACATTGATTGTGGTGTGAAAAGTTGGAGAAGTGCTTCTGGTGTTTTGGATTGTTCGCCTTCTGTAGTTCCTTAATTTTCCTTTAGAAATTCTTAATTAATGTAAATAAGAGCTGGAAATGAGAGGAGAGATAGCAATCTTAACTCAGCGTCACACATCAAATGGGGGAGAGATCAAAGTCTAATATCAGGGAGAGGAATTTTGAGTGAGTGAGTGAGTGAGTGAGTGTGTGTGTGTGTGTGTGTGTGTGTGTGTGTGTGTGTGTTTGTGTGTGTGCGTGTGTGTCCCTGCATATCTGCACATTACAGTGTGTATAAGTATGTGCTTGTGTGTTTTTGAAGGCCTGTGTCTGTGTCAGATTATTAGAGATTGAATAGCTCCACTATGGCCTGCAAGCCAAGTTGTACAGCCCCATAATATGTTGCAAATGTCTTGCAGGCGGCAGGTGTTTCTGCCAAGTACCCATAACAGATATCACTAACCCAGAGCTCAGTGCACTGCTGCAGACACTGCCACCTTATTTACAGTGTGAGAGGGCATTCACAGCACTAATCTTCCTTTATGACCTAGCTAAAATTCATATTCAAATTCATATTCAAAGGTGTTTTATTAGCATGACTGTTTGGGTACAGTGTTGCCAAAGCTAATGTTACAAATAAAACAGTGGTATCACAAAATAAAGAAAGCAGAGATACGGCAATGTGGGTATAAACATGTGAACACAGAATAAACAGTAGTTGAAATAATACTAGGATGATTGGTAGAGGTAAGTGTACAGTATGTGTGTGTGTGTGTGTGAGAGAGAGTGTGTATGTCTCTTTCTTCTTTCTCTCTCACACACACACACACATACACACACACACATGTGCAGGCACACACACACACACACACACACACACACACAAACACAAACACACACTGTGTATATCTGTCATGCTGGTTAAACAGTGGTTTATTAAATCATTTGTGAAGCCCCCCCCCCTCTCTCTTGCTCTCTCTCTCTCTCTCTCTCTCTCTCTCTCTCTCTCTCTCTCTCTCTTGCTCTCATTCTCTCTCTGTATCTTCTCCTCTCATTGCCTCTCCGGTCGTGAGGGTTTAGAGTGTTCTCATATAGCATTGATCTGACCCCTACCTGAGGCCTCCTCCCGTCTCTGAGGCGCTTGGCTCCTGGCCCGAGAGCTCTTGTGTGTCTGACCTTGCCACTGAGGAGTGTCCAGCACTGCCAGTCACCTTCTGGATCAATCCGCCTACGCTGCAAGGACAAACAGTAACACAGTCAACTCTCTCCCAGGGGCCCGCCTTTCTGTCTGCCTATACCAGAGACTTTCTAATGTGGAGACGCAGCACTCAAAAAATACTCCATAGCAATGCATGGGGCTAGTTTGTCACGCCAATATGGCCGTTGTCTACACATATCCCACCCCTTCCTCGGCAAAACGTTGACATGTGAATACATGGAGCCAATCATGTGGTGTGATGTGAATACATTGAGCCAATCATATGGTGTGTTGTGAAGACATCGTGCCAATCTTGTGTTGTGAACTCGCCGCTGGAGCATAATTGGTGTGGTGAAGCCTTGCGCACGCGCATTTCTGCTGAATAGGATGCCCTACAGTATGAGTGCCCAACAAGCGTTGCAATATGGCCGCCGAGTGGGGGGACTTGCCTAAAAGGACTTTGCCTATACCCTGCGCAGCACATCCAGGGGAAAAAAGTAATGGAATATAGAAATAATAAAAAAAATAATAAATAAACTGTATATATAAAGTTAAACCTCCTAATGGCTAGAGGAAAGGAGAAGAGGCAGTGGGGGGGGTGCTGAGCATTAGAGGGAATGGGATGCGAATGTGAGCGAAATCAAATCAAATTGTTCCAGGCGCTTTGATTGAAGCTCAGGGGGAAGCATAATTCCAATCAAAAACATAATCTCCTAAATGTTTGTTTCATCTAACCTGTCACCCACGGTAATCCCCTCTCCGCTCCCCGCCGACCGCATGCCTGGCGGCCCGCTGTCCTCCGCCGGACTCAAATGGCCTTCTGCACCACCGGCATTAATATGAAGGAGAAGGGCTGACTCACCTCTGAGCCCTCGCTTCAGTCTTCTCTCTCTCTCCCTCTCTCTCCAATCTTTCACTTCTCTCTCTCTCTCCCTCTCTCTTCAGTCTTTAACTTCTCTCTCTCTCTCTCTCTCCCTCTCTCTCCAATCTTTCACTTCTCTCTCTCTCTCTCTCTCTCTCTCCCTCTCTCTTCAGTCTTTAACTTCTCTCTCTCTCCCTTTCTCTCCACACTTTCATTTCTCCTCTCTCTTCTCTCGCTCCTCTCTCTCCAGTCTTTCACTTCTCTCTCTCTCTCCCTCTCTCTTCAGTCTTTAACTTCTCTCTCTCTCCCTTTCTCTCCACACTTTCATTTCTCCTCTCTCTTCTCTCGCTCCTCTCTCTCCAGTCTTTCACTTCTCTCTCTCTTCTCACTCCTCTCTCTTCAGTCTTTCACTTCTCTCTCTCCCATCTTCCTCCTCTCTCATCTTTCACTTCTCTCTCTCTCTCCCCCATCTTTCACTTGTCCTCTCTCTCCCTCTCTCTCATCTTCCACTCTGTCTCATTTTATCTTCCCCTCTCTCTCTCTCCATGTCTACCCCTCCCCTTATCACTCTCATTCTGTCCCTCTTTCCCTGTCTTCTATCTCTCTCTCTCTCTCCTTTTTTCTCTCTCCATCTCACTCTATGCCTCCCACATGTAAATGTTACGCAGACAATTACATCGCAACAACAAGGGGATATATTTTTTTCTCTCTCTCTCTCTCTCTCTCTCTCTCTCTCTCTCTCTCTCTCTCTCTCTATCTTAGCAATTCCACAACTATAATCCCTTTTTGTTATGCGCTTCTTGCCTGTGCTGATGGTGAAACTCTGAAACTCAGACTATTTCTCCACCTTATTACTTCCTCTCATATGCATTCACAGTGTTTCACAGCACAAAATGTTCTGTAAACAAATATTAATCAGCATGCCAGGACCCGTCTATCCTTCGCCTCTAGGGGCAGGTTGCTTTTCTCTCCTGTGTGGAGGAACATTAGATTAATGTTGAATTTCTTAGGATAGTCTCAGACGTGTCCGCAGATGCAGAGGAACAAGCCAGCTTACATCCAATCCCCACCATCTATCTGTTGTCCAAACCAATGTTTTACACCTATAAGCTCCACAGCCAAGCTTTAAAGAGCATTAAGAATTCCCTCTGCCAAGTTGTTACTTGTTTAAAAAGGCCCACGGTGGGCAAAAATGGCTGATAAGGTGATACAGCTGCTGCCCTGAAGCTGGTGGGTGGTCCATGGCATGTGTGTGTGTGTGTGTGTGTGTGTGTGTGTGTGTGTGTGTGAAGAATGGCATCAGGCTCGACGTTGCTATCCTGAAAATGAGGTCAAAGGTATGTAAACCCTAAACACAAATTTTAGGGGAGTAAACCCATGTCATGATCCTACTGGTGGTAATTAATTATTCTAAAGAGTGGCAGATTTGATGGATGTTGCGTGTGGTTGCATGTGGATGTTGCCCCCCCCACACACACACACACTCACACACACACTGGTACAATCAACTATTCTAACCGACATCTAATTAAACATTTCTTGCAAAGCACGTTGCACAGTGTAAAGCAGAAAAACAGGATTTCCAGTGAATGCACACACACACACACAAACACACAAACACACACACACACACACACACAAGCACTTACACGCAAACATTCATCATACTGCGAGGGAGGTAATGATGTGAAAATTAAGTAAACAAATGCCGTAGGAATAATTCTGATACAAGAAAGACAAATGGTCTTAGTGTTTGTCAGTGTAATTTCGTGTCTGCTGTAAACATGTTTATAAATAACTTAAACAGTTCTGACATGCTCTGCCTTTTATTCAGTTGGCTAGAATGATTTTGTCAAATGACTAAGCTTTAAGTAAAAACAGTGCACTTTTTATGGAAATGTTGTGAAATGTCTACACAGAGAGTCTTTTACCTGCAAACGGGAGCTGACACGATGGGTACATAGCTATTTGTAATGCCAGACTCTGCTTGCTTTCACGCTGTTGCCCACCTTCTGAGAGGAGTTTCAAGAAGTTGGCTGAGAAAGTTCAGACTTCTCCAAAAGACATCCATGATTACCTAATTGATGAGATTTTGTCTGGGATAGCAGAGTCAATAACAAAATAAATTTATGTCTAGAATCAGCACTCATATTCTTTCTACAAAAGACTAGCTTTTGACTAAACACACACAAACACACAATACTCTGAAACAATATCAGCTTTCTCTTCCAGTGTTAGCATGCTGTTGGACTCCCAAGTTGTTCTTACATAAGTGATGTGATCGTATGTGTTTTGCTTGCCTGGATAGGAACCCTGAAGCTACCATCTACTTTATATGCAAAGCTGAACCAAGTCTGGGACTTCACGTCTCATTGTAAAGTGACAGGCTTTATTACATCTCTCTTTCTTTCTTTGTGATCTAATTGAGCAGAATTCACCTTACAGCCTGAACTGATAACAGCTGGCAGCTGGTTCGGCTACTATTGGGAGTGTGTGTGTTTGTGTGTTTAAGGTGCCTATATGTGTGTGTATGTGAGAAAGGACAAGAGAGAAATATATATATATATATATATATAGAGAGAGAGAGAGAGAGAGAGAGAGAGAGAGAGAGAGAGAGAGAGAGAGAGCAAGGCTACAGCAGGTTTGATGTGTTTATCACGGGTTGGCTGCGGACCAGCTGAGGACGATGGTATCTTCTGGATCAGCGCCTCTGATAACAGTGAGCATGTGGCGATGATAGATTGCCCCGGCAACCCGACTCCCGGTCGGGGACTCGGCGGCCTCCTCACGTAGCCTCGCGTGTCTCCAAGAAATAACACAGGAAGAGTTCAAAGAACTTTGCTGAACATCGCCTCGGGGACTTGGCTAATTGCTTATTGCAGAGTCTTCGGTTAGCCTTATTCAACATATTTGATAGTTGACTGCTGAGTGCACAGTTCACGCTCTGTGAGTAGCCCTACAATGAAGACTGGCGTCAGCACTAAGTTGGCATTTTAACCTCGCTACATCTAATATCCGCTCGTCTGCACCGGTCCCTTTACACACTCCCTCGGTAGCCATATTGAAATATTTTCCGTGATGATATCAAGTCCCTTGGATTCACACATTACTTTTTTGCCATCATCTTCACATCTGCCTCTGTCACCTCTCTCTTTCTCTCTGACCCCCTTTCCCCTCTCTATCCTTCTCTCTATCCTTCCTCATCATGATTGCTAGCTAGGGTACACCGTGACTTTGAAGAGGGGAGCAGAGGATGCATTGGCTGGGGCCACGGGCAGAAATTATGTATTATTTGTCCCCACCTGCAGTTATTAATGGCGACTCTGCGCGACCCTGAGACATGGGGATTAAGTTGTCCGCAATGAACCTTGCAAACGCAGTCAACATTGGGCCTCTGCTCACATCAATCCGTCTGCGCTGTCCACCATTAAAAAGACATCAATCCAAGGTGAAGAGGAGGGTAGCAGGACAGCACCAGGGTAATGGATGGATGAGAGCAGAGAGGGGAGGAGAGAAGGAGAAAGGTCGCACGGGTGGATCCTGTCTGCGGCGCCAAAATGTCCCAGGGTCTGCATGCGTCACGACCACCTGGGACTCAGACAGGTATGCTATGTTCCCATGGACCTGTTTGTCTTGTCATATGACATTAATAACCATCTGAAATCTTTATGAGATGCTGAGGACAAAGACATGCTTTCTATTCTCAGAGATTTCCTGTGAGGAAGATTGGCATATTTTTGGACAAGGACAAAGTTAATAGTTTGGCTCATTAACAAAATAATACTTGCAGAACACTGTCCTGTCTTTATGTACGTCCATATATGATTTTTACTATTCTCTTGTTGTTATCAGTCCAAGCTATCCGCATGATCATCGTCTGATGACTTGGGTTCAGAGTTAAATGTGTAAAAAGACATTTAAAAAGGGAACAGCTACGTAATCGTACAATACACAGTTCCCTAATGCTGTTCATAAGGCCCCACCACACTCTGTAGTGTCTCCCATTACGCCTTCTGTATCAACCACACATGATTGAGCTTATTAGATCCATTGAATAACTGAGGACTCCTGAATTAGCCCATCAAGGGCCTTGTAATTGTGCCGCATCTTTCATCTGTTATGCAGGAGCAGGGAAAGATGGGAAACATGTAGTGGACATCATCTTGGGAGCAAGATTGAGAGCACCCTGGACAAGTATCCCCTTGAACAGGCCCATCGCAAATACACTATGTGATATTAGAAAGTTGCCAACTGATGGTGATGTGATAATAAACTCAAGCAACCTACTTGACCTATCTGTCCTCTATCCCCGGCAGATGAAAAATACTACAGGGTGCTATTAATTCTGTATCGGGACACTTATGAAGTAGATCTTGCAAAAATGTTTACAGTAATCACGCATATCATCATGTCCCATATCAATGCTCTTTTGAATGGTAACTATAACAGCAACAAGCAGGCTTTGCAACAATGAAATAAATCTAACAAAGCTAATTACCCACCATCATTGTCCATATAACCAAAGAAAGCAGAGCAACACATTGAACAGCTTATTTTTAAACAGAACCGCATGTTTCCTTTGTGTGCTTTAAATTCTTTGTGTCGTGGAGTTCTTTGCCGTCTCCTCGTCCATTTATTCCAAATATCGGGACACCTTGGTGGCCATTACCCCTTACCTAATGTAGTTCTAGTATAATTCTGGTATGACTTGCAAAAACAAAACTCCTGCTCTAGTACATGAATACAAAAGGGAGGGTTACCGAATGCAGTATACATTAGTCTTTTTGTGGTTGCAGCATGTTTGATGTAAAAGATGACGAAGGTGCCATTTGAAAGTAGCCTGGCGAGCCAGACCCACATTAAAATGTAGGGTCTGGGCACTCACCGTTCGCAGTGCTCAGTCCGAGGGGCGGGATAATCAGTTGCCTTTCAAATTCCCTCTGCATGCAATAGGATATTTGTTTTCAAGTAGCAGGGAATTCAAGCCAAACCGTTGCAACTCTGCCATCATTCATTATGTTAAGCCCACCAAACGACTCTATACACGATTTCAATGACCTGATTAAGTTTCGATTTCTGGAGCTCATAAACCAACAGAGAGTTGCTAGACTAGCCCTGGCAGCAAATGTAATTTGCTGCCGCTGGGGGCGCGTCTAGATTTCTAAGCTAATTTGAAAGGCCTATGCTTAAAAAAATGAAGACAACAATTTTGAATGAAAAGTTACTAAGGTAAAGTTTCTGTTTTTCTGTTTTCCTTGCAGTCGACAGAGAGAGCACCTTTCACCTTCTTCCTGTTCCTGTTTGATGTGTTGCTTCTTTGTCTGTGACCAGGTGCTGCACCAAGTGAGGAGTTTGTCTCCTCCAGATGTCTGTGTCTTCAGGTGATTCTCTTTTTATCTTCTTGTCACATTACAGTGTTTAAAAATCCAGACACACAAAACAAAAACTCAGGGTTGTCTGATTCCCGAGTTTTGTGTTGGCGTGTAGAGGATAAACATCCAAAAACCAAAGCACACACTGCTGCCATAATGAAAAAAAAAAACCAACTCAAACAGGGCCCGATTCCTGCAGTGAGTGAGTATAACAGACAGGCTACACCACGCAGGAAGATGAAGCGTTACATTTGCAGAGCATACAGTATGCTGCAGCAGTTAGCTTCCACCGCCTTGACCCCTTGGGCCCCTGGGCCTGGGCCCGGTAGGCCCGTGCAGTAATCCATCCCTGTGTGATACGTACATTCAAAACAAATTAGACCAGTCTTCTAGAATTAAACATAAGTAGAAGTATATAAGAATATATATACTCTTTTGATCCCGTGACGGAAATTTGGTCTCTGCATTTATCCCAATCCGTGAATTAGTGAAACACACACAGCACACAGTGAACACACAGTGAGGTGAAGCACACACTAACCCGGAGCAGTGCTCAAAGGGCACTTCAGCCGTGGATGTGGGCATGGGAGAGCAGTGCTCAACCACTTCCCCTGCCCACATTTTTCCTACTAGGTCAGAGATCGAACCGGGAACCCTTCGGTTACAAGCCCGAAGCCCTAACCAGTAGGCCATGGCTACTCTATTCTTACTCTATAACTATTCTTATGCTCTGCAAATACGGAGCCGGTGTAGCACAGTTCTAAGTGTAAGTATCATTAGTAAGGGAGAAAACATGCCTCAGATTTACAAGTTGGAAAGGTAAGCTCAATTTCAAACAGGATTGATTAATACATACTCAATACCCAATCAACTCAATGAGTCAATTACAGTCAGTTAGAGTCAGTTAGAGTACATTACATTATTGACTGTGAGGAAACTGCAGGAAATACAGGTTAGGGAGGTCAGTCAACAGTGTTTGATATGGGATTGATTAGTACACACAATAAACAAATGTACAGGATCAAACTCTTACAGGATCGGTCAATACAGGACAAAACCCATACAGAATTGGTCAATAAATGACCAAACACATACAGGATTGGTCAATGCATGACCAAACTCATAAAGGATTGGTCAATGCAGGACCAAACTCATAAAGGATTGGTCAATAAATGACCAAACATATACAGGATTGGTCAATACAGTAAGTACAGTGGGAACCTTGTGCTTAACCCTGCAATAGCACACAGCTTGTTCATGCTTCATTTTGCATAACATCTTTCATAGTGTCATTACACTATAAAGTTATAATTAATAATGGGATATTATCTTAGTTACCCAATATACTGTACAGTACATTAATGCAAGTGGTTACATACAGTTGATCCAGATGGCTTTACAAAAAACTATCACACAAAGTGTGTGTGTGTGTGTGTGCTAATGCCACCACTGCGTCATGCATGCCTTAATTACTGTCTTAATTAGTGTGACATGCTCCACCCCACCTACAAAGTCTTTGATGAAAAACTATTCGGAGCTGCTCTCCAGTCGTACTCACGTGATGATGGTGATGGCGTGTCTGAGTTTGAGGCTGGTTGGCTCACACCCTTACCCCCAAAGACTCACACCCTTACCCCCAAACACTCACACCCTTTCGGCCGCTCATCTCGCTGATTAACTCTTGTCCCCCTGAGACAAAAACTATTTACATTCAATTGGAGACGCAGAACTAGGACACAGTCCGCTCTGAGTAAATGAGAATGGTAAATAGATTTGCTGTCTGTGTTTTGAGGGGGTCGGTCCCTCACAAAGCCACACGGCCCCCCTCCCCTCCCTCCCCCTGTCTCACACTCTCATGCTCACATCTGAGGGGCCTGTGTTTGTGCTAGCAGCTACGCAAGGCTAAATTGATGAAATTGCTCCGAGCTTTATCTGTGTTTAGCTGGGTGAAGTTGCCTCTGTTTGTTGTTGTTGTTGAACACAGATCATTTTGTACCGTCTCTCTCTCAACAGCATTTCTGAAGCACCAGTTAGAAGCTGTCTCTATCCCCGAGGGTCATATACTCCATTGCATTCCCAGCTGTGTTTTCTCCCTTTCTCTCTCTCTCTCTCTCTCTCTCTCTCTCTCTTTCGCTCTCTCTCTCTCTCTTTCTCTCTCTCTCTTTCGCTCTCTCTCTCTCTTTCGCTCTCTCTCTCTCTCTCTTTCTCTCTCTCTCTCTCTCTCCTCTCTCTCTCTCTCTTTCTTTCTCTCTCTCTCTCTCTTTCTCTCTCTCTCTCTCTTCTCTCTCTCTCTCTCTCTCTCTTTCTCTCTCTCTCTCTCCATTCACTCTTTCTACCATTCTCTTTTCTCTTCCATCTGTCCTTCTTTCTGTGTTTTGTTTCACCCTCCCTTACTCCTTTCCTTGTTTTTGCTGTGCATTGGAAGTGAGGTAGAAAATGCATTAGTGTGTGTAAAATGAGTATGTAATTAGTGTAACATTATAGATAGATAGATAGATAGATAGATAGATAGATAGATAGATACTTTATTGATCCCCAAGGGGAAATTCAAGGGTCTCAGTAGCATACAGACATCACACACAACATGCACTTACAGCAGAAATGGTGAACATAAGTATGTATGTATAAGTATAAACATATAACTAAACTCCACTGTACAATAAAGACAGTAGAAGATAAGAGGTGATCAAGCATAAGACGTTTGTAGTGACAGGGCCGGGGGCCTAAAGGGAGTGAGTGTCATGGTGAAGGTGCAAAAAGTAGTCCAACCATAGTCCTTTAGTTATGTGTGCATGGCAAGGTGCTCAAAAGAGTGAGTGTCATGGTGAAGGTGCAAAAAGTAGTCCAACATTAGTCCAACAGTGCAACAGTGCAATAATAAGGTCTAGATACCAGCATAAATAATATGGACAAATAGGAGAGTAAAGTATAATGTAGACAAGGTAAAATAAAAAACTATTTCAGTGCAAGAACAGGTTGAGGTAATAGGGTTTTAGCCATTCATTCATTCAGTATTGTAGCAGAAGCCTGACCGCAGCCATTGATCATGTGTGCTAATATAGCATGAAAAACAGTGTAGCAGTAAAACAGTAGTGAAAACATTAGGCTGTGTACATTAGTAAAACAGTAGTAAAACAGTAGTAAAGCAGTAGTGGGCAGTCAGTACTCAAACATGAAGAGGGTGGAGAGGCAGACAGACTATGCAGAGAAGTCTATCTCTCCTCTTCCCTTTAGTGAGGCATTGAATAGTTCAATGGCCCTAGGAACAAATGACTTCCTCAGCCTTTCAGTTGTGCATGGCAGTGAGCGAAGTCTCCAGCTGATCAAGCTCTTTTGCTTTTTGATAGTGCTGTAGAGTGGATGACATTCATTGTCCAAGATGTTGATCAGTTTGTTTAGGATCCTTTTGTCAGATATTGAAGTGATGCACTCCAGTTCAGCTCCCACTACAGAGCCAGCCTTCCTTACCAGCCTGTCAATTCGCCCAGCATCCTTCTTCTTTGTGCTTCCTCCCCAGCATACCACTGCATAGAAGAGGGCGCTGGCCACAACAGACTGGTAGAACATCCTGAGGAGCTTGCTGCACACATTGAAGGACCGCAGCCTCCTCCGGAAGTACAGCCTGCTCTGTCCTTTCTTGTAGAGTGCATCAGTGTTGGCTGACCAGTCCAGTTTATTGTCCAGGTGGAGACCCAGATACTTGTAGGTGCTTACCACCTCCACATTGACCCCATCAATGGAGACTGGTAGCAGAGCGGGCTTAGACCTGCAGAAATCCACCACCATCTCCTTGGTCTTTGAAGTGTTGAGTTGAAGGTGATTGAGTTTGCACCACTGCACAAAGTCCTCCACCAGGCTCCTGTACTCCTCCTCTTGCTCGTCCCTGATACACCCCACAATTGCAGTATCATCAGAAAACTTCTGCATGTGGCATGACTCGGTGTTGTAGCAGAAGTCAGATGTGTACAGGGTGAACAGGACTGGAGAGAGCACAGTTCCCTGTGGCGCTCCGGTGCTGCTGATCACAGTGTCAGAGAGGCAGTTCTTCAGTCTGACGAACTGTGGTCAGGTAATCTGTAATCCAGGTTACCAAGTGAGCGTCCACACACATCTGCAAGAGCTTGTCTCCCAGTCTGAGGGGTTGGATGGTGTTAAAAGCACTTGAGAAATCAAAGAACATGATTCTCACAGCACTTTTCCCCTTGTCTAGGTGAGAATGTGTCCTGTGTAAAAGATAAGTGATGGCATCATCCACGCCCACTTTCTCCTGGACTAGTAGTAGCGGTAGTAGTAGTAGTAGTAGTAGTAGTGTAACAGTATAGTAGCAGTTGTAGTAATAGTAGTAGTGATAGCAGTAGTAGTAACATTATAGTAGTAGCAGCAGCAGCAGCAGTAGTAGTAGTAGTAGTAGTAGTAGTAGTAGTAGTAGTAGAAACAATAGTAAAAGTAGTAGAAGCAGCAGTAGTAGTAGTGGTAGTAGTAACAGTAATAGTAGTACAGTGGGTCCCCATTAAGTTTGGACGGGTTCCTTCAGGAATCACGATCCCCATTTTCTCAGCAGAAATGGCACAAACTGCAGTTGACACAAACAACCACAAGGTGTCACTTTGGAGTTCTGCCACTATTATTTTTGATGCGACTTGACTTACTGCTTCCATGATGCAGTTTCCAAGTCAGTAGAACAATCAGAGAAAGCTGAGCCATTACCAAACATATATGATAATACAATAGCGTGAGTTTATATATCTTATACCCTATTTGTCACGGTTACTTATAGATTTGATAGTGTAACGATAAGCGCATAACATAAGAGACTTTCAGCGGGGGCACGGAAACTTAATTTGATCACGGTAGTTTAAGCTTACACTTGACAAAACATTCTAATATGAAAATGTAGATGCAATTGTTGTAAGATGGTGCAGCTCCTTTAAGAAAGCACCGTGCAAAAAAGTAGACGTGCTGGAGCGAGTCATATTCAAAATGCAAAAAATAACACCGCAGATAAAACCAATTATCCTCATTCATTGCAACCGCAGCATGCCTGCTTGCCGACGTTTAAACAAAAAAGATATCAAAGCACCTTTTTCGTTTGAATGTAACACGAAAAAATGTTTAAACAGCTGGACAAATGATTTAGCTAATTGATTATAGCCTGTACACCAGCAATTGTTGAACATTTGGAAAAAGATCGCTCAGCTGTTGCCACAGTCACAGGCAGAAACAACATGAGAGCAGTACACACTTCCCCGAATGTGGATGTTACACTGTCATAATCTACCACCAGCCTTTTGGCAAGTTGAAAAATAGATGACTTCTGTGAAATCTCTGCTTTAAAGCAAGACCTAAATGAGAGGAGTTGTGTTGGGAATGTTGGTGCAATGTCCATGCTATAATGGTCTGACAAACGTACTGCCTTTTCAAGCAGTTCATCATCACCTGCGAGTTGAAGGATCATAGGACGTAAAGACTCAACCACATAACAAGTTTCCCGCATGCTTGCACATCTTTGGGAGAGCTGACTGATTATGATGTCCAGAGTTGCATTAAATACCTGCACTTTGAAGTATCTCTCTGCATCGGTTAAGCGTTCATCTTCCGATAGTTCGTCAAAGTGACGCTTCACTCTCCGTGCTCTAACATTTTCAAATGTACTCTGAACCCCCATTTATTTGCGAGTGTCTGCGCTGTAGCCTTGGCCTGGTCAAAGGCACGCAGGTAGTCAGAAAGGACCGGTATAGAATTTTCCAGCAATTGCATTGCGGGGGTAGCGACGGAGGTCACAGGCCCTGGTGCGACTGCACTTGCTGCACCTACTAGGCCTAGTTACGCCACTGCGTGGAGCGCTAATGTGTCTACTGTAAATCATTCATGTGTGAAAGTCATTAGGCTGGAAGCGCTAATGTGTCTAAGCTCATTAGTCTACTTTCAATAGGCCTACTGTACAGCCTGAGAGGGGGAACATAACCTATAGCCTAGGCTACTGTATAGTAGGCCTACAGTAGGCTACTGTAGGCTAAACAATCAGTTGTGAAAGTCTGCAACGAAAGTTTCCTAATGGAAGCGCTAACGTGTCTATTGAGCTCATTAGCCTACTTTCAATAGGCCTACTGTACAGCCTGAGAGGGGGAACATAGCCTACTGTAGAGTAAACAATCAGTTTACTTAGTTACATTTGTTTAGTTAAATCCAGTTTTCTACTCTATCTCCATGATATGCTTAGCCTATAGAAAGACGAAGTCGGGAAAGTGCTTCAGAGAAAACGTATTTATTGAAATAATGAACAGTCTACATTCTACAGTCTAAATTTAAAGCACGTTGAATCCCTGGGAAGATCTGCGTGTTGTGCGGAGGAATTCGTTGATCTTATTGATGCAGTCCTTCAGTTCACTCCTCCCCATAGCAGGGAACTTTCGTTGTAGTGTTGAGACCACAAAGTTTTTCACATTTTGCGGCAGTGCTCGCTTGCCCTTCGCTCCATCCCAGTTGGTGGTTTTGCTCCAGGCTTTATAGTGTTCCTCTGTGACGATGGACCTGAAGAGCAGGCATCCGTATCTGCCCACTTGGCCGTAGCTCTGTTGGTGAATCTTAGCGTGGTCTTCGGGACCAACATCACGCAAGGTCACGTCTGCGTGTTGACTAGGAACTTGGATGCTGTCGTTGAGTGTGACGGAGAGGGCCAATGGAGACATCTGCAAGGAGGACGTTTCTGGAGCTGGTGTCGAGGTGCACCTGGGGATTGGTCTCTCAGGCGTCGAATAACTTCTCTGCTCACGTAGCGTCGCCTGAAGTTCTCCGATTCCAGCTCTCATCTCCTGTAAAATGTCTCTGTGGCTCTCCAAGTGGCTGGTCTCTCGGAGTTGTTGAAGCTCTCGTTTGAGGTTTTTGACCTCCGCTTTCAACCGATCATTCTCGGCGTCTCTCTCGGTTACTCGAGCTTTCTCTGCTCTCTCGGCTACTCAAGCTTTCTCTGCAAAATGTGTGAAAGTCATTAGGCTGGAAGCGTGTCTACTGTCAGTGACTAGTGCGAGAAGCGGGTTCTGTGTTGTAGGCTATGCATTTTTCCGACACTTGGCTGCAAGCTCCCCTCCCCCACCCCCTTCTTTCTCAAGCAGTGCAGCTTTCTGAAGCGGTGCCTTTTGAAGCTAATGTAACAAATACCACCAATATTATTGTGTGGCAATAAAAGTATCCAGGGTTTGCGCAAGTAGCCTAAATATATAAATAAATTAAGGACATACAATCCTTAACGTGAAAAAGCTTAATGTCCCAAACAACAAGTCGTTTTATGCGCTCATAATAAAGAAAGTTTAACGTGTCCCAAAACAGCTGTCAATTAATCACCAAACGTCAAGAGGGTTGAGTCTGAATGACACCGAGTTTTAGACACTGTTTTTGAAGTTAAGAAATATTTTCGTAATAAAAATGGTCATTTAACCAATAAAGGCTGAAAAAATGTACAGTAAAACTAGGCTATACAGTACATGCAACCCAGCAGAAGACTATTATAGGCTATTGGCAAATCATTGAGCATCATTCACACATTGTATTCTGCACAGTCTCTACACGTGGAGCGCTAATGTATAGGCATACTGTAAATCATTCAAAATGTGTGAAAGTCATTAGGCTGGAAGCGTGTCTACTGTCAGTGACTAATGCGAGAGTTCTGTGTTGTAGGCTATGCATTTTTCCGACACTTGGCTGCAAGCTCCCCTCCCCCACCCCCTTCTTTCACAAGCAGTGCAGCTTTCTGAAGCGGTGCCTTTTGAAGCTAATGTAACAAATACCACCAATATTGTTGTGTGGCAATAAAAGTATCCAGGGTTTGCGCAAGTAGCCTAAATAGGCCTATATAAATAAATTAAGGACATACAATCCTTAAAGCTTAACGTAGCCTACATGTAGATTAATGTCCCAAAACGTCAACAAGTCGTTTTATGCGCTCATTATATATGGATTTCTATGAAACGTCACGAAAACATGCGTGCGCAACCAAGAGGCAGAAAGCACCATAGAACAGCATAGAGCAATGCAAAAGAGCAAAAGAATAAAATGATTTTTTGTGCTGACAACTGCACCAATTCGAAATCACGATGGTTAGAGAATGTTAAATATGTTCAATATCCCTAACGGAATGCATGTCTTCGCCAAAAATGACAAAATACGATGTTATGTTAATAATGCAAATGAACGGCACACTTTGAAATATAGTCGGAAATGAGATGTTATCATCATTGAGACAACAGGGGTATACAATAAAATCCGATTGTAGCTTACAGCAGCCGGCTATTTAGGTTAAGTTTATAACGTTGTGGACGGCCACCAAGCGTCTTCTGCCCCACGGCTGCGGCACAGTCTTGAGTGACCGGATTCGTTTTCCTTTGTCATATGAATGCTGTCATTTTGTTAACATTACTGTTAAGGAGATGCTGTAGGCAAAGGCTATATTTCAACCTCGTTAGTGTCAGAACTATTCACAAGGTTTCTGGGCAGCATTTTTATGTTCTGTTAGCAAGCGAACTTCTCATGACTACCGACAAAGTAGCCTACTGCCAGCTGACGAAGCTCTCATTTTAAAACATTACTGAGAGACAGGCACTATACAATCAAGAAATTTTTGCCACTGAATCCAAAACTATGTTTACCATTATGTACAAAGCTTAGGCTACAGTGGATTAGCATGTGGCAGGGGCTGCTAAAAACAGAGAAACGCACTGAAAACTCGGCCAATCACAGCCCTTGCTGTCGAATGCGCCGTCCGGTTTGACCGTTGAACGCCACAGCGGACTATGCTGCCCCCAAGCGGCTGCAGTTGTACTTACATGTCACCCAGCTGCGTGAATCACCATTATCGTGAATGAAGTGTCAATTTTTAACGGGGACCCTCTGTAGTAGTAGTAGTAGTAGTAGTAGTACCATTGTAGTAGCAGTAGCAGTAGTAGTAGTAGCAGTAGTAGTAGTGGTAGTAGTAACAGTAATAGTAGTAGTAGTAGTAGTAGTAGTAGTGACATTATAGTAGTAGTAGTAACAGTAGTAGCAGTAGTGGTGGTGGTAGTAACAGTATAGTAGTAGTAGACATAGTTGAAACAGTACAGTAGTAGTAGTAGTAGTAATAGTATAGTAATAGTAGTAGTAGAATAGTAGTAGCAGTGGTAGTAGTACTAGTAGTAGTAGTGGTAGTAGTAACGGTAGTAGTAGTAGTGGTAGTAGAAGTACTGTAAGTAGTAGTAACAGTATAGTAGTAGAAGTAGTATAATAGTAGTAGTGGTGGTGGTGGTGGTGGTGGTGGTAGTAACATTATGGAAGTAGTAGTAATAGCAGTGGTGGTAGTAGTAGTAGTAGTAGTAGTAGTAGTAGTAGTAGTAACAGTGGTAGTAGTAGCAGCAGTAGTAGTAGCAGCAGTAGTACATTACATTACATTTGGCTGACACATTTTTAACCAAAGCGACTTACAACATGAGAAGAAGAACAAGTGCATCAGTGAATGCTGTTATTTTTACAGTAAGGTGTCAGTTCTAGTCAGGTGATAAGTGCTACAGTAGAATTAGCAAGGCCAGTTGTAAGAAGTGCTACGAGAGGAGATACTCTCTGAAGAACTGGGTCTTCAGGAGTTTTTTGAAGATGGAGAGGGATGTCCTGTCGTGGGCTTTATTGAAATATATCCTTTAGTTTATATATCTTTTATGTAGTACCTTTATTCTGTGTAATATCATTATTTTGTGAAACTGAAGTCTGTAGCAGTGTGTGGGAAAGGAAGCCTGGCAGAAAATGGCATAGATAAGATTTGGTGCCAGGAAATGTAAGCAAAACCTAAAGAATGTATGAATAACAGGATGAGAGGGCAAAGGTGAAGTTGGTCAGTTATCTGTAAACATAGAGTGTCTTGTCTGGGATGACTTGAAGGAGTATAAAGGCTGGACAACAGCCAGAGGATGTTAGCTCACTTTGCTTAGCTTAGCTTTCACTTACTTGCTTGCTTCACTAATGCAGAGTGCATTAAAGCCATCATCTGCAGTATACATCCACAGTGTGCGGACTTCTTTTGATGTGGTATTATTTAATTTGGATTTGACACCACAGTCCCTGCTCCAGTAGGAACTGGTAGCGCGTTCCACCAACGAGGAACCACAGATGAGAAAAGTTTGGATTGGCCTGAGCGTACCGGTGGCAGAGCTAGACGTCGTTCGTCTAAGGAGCGCAACGGTCGGGAGGTAGCATATGCCTGTATGAGGGTATTCAAGTAGGTGGGAGCTACCCTGGAAATCCAGAGTTCTCGCGAGAGCACAATGGAATTGTCTCTGCGAGACACTCTGGCAAAGAGCAATGATGCACGTTACTTTTACCCCAACATTCCGGGGAACCAGCTAAACTGATGAAGACAGCGCTGCAACGTAGTACACATTGGTCGTAGTGTTATCCGATTGCGTTGAAGTCCGAAATCATTCAGAGTAAACATGGTCTAGTATTATTCAATTGCGTGCAGTGAGATTTTTAAATGCATGCTTATTGCCGCCCCTCGAGTTGGGCCATTACATTGTTCTTTGCCAGTGGCCGGTTGCACAAAGCACCTTAAGTTTTTTCCCTTAAGTATGACCCTTAACACTTAATTTCTCCTCAGGTAAGGGATTTACTTAAGGGTGTTGCACAGAATACCTTAAAATGTTTCCTTAGTTAAGGAGAAATGTCAAGGGATTTACTGCACTGAAAGGGATTTTCCGGCATGAAAATTCTATAGTTTCCACGGAGATTAGCCTACGTACACGAAACAATACGGCATGTTTCTGATAGGCCTATCTATTTGACAGAGGAAGCATATTTTTATATTGTTTTCAGCATCAGCATCAATTCAGTTAATAATATGGTTAAGGTAGAGTCAGATGTCCCTTAGGATTTTCCCCTTAGTTAGACTACTAAGGTCTTTTGTGCAACAGTTTAAGGGATTTCTTACAAGATAAGGACAAACCCTTAAATGCTAAGGGAAAATGTTAAGGAACCCTTAAGGAGAAAACTTAAGGGTGTTTGTGCAACCGTTTGTATTTTAAGGGACCCTTAAATCAGATTTTAAGGGAAAAACTTAGGTGCTTTGTGCAACCGGCCACAGACCCTTCATCTTTCTAGATTATCAGGGTCTGGATTTTCCAGGCTAGGTGGGAGCAGAACCAGAGACTATTTTGTAGGCAAGCATTTGAGACTTGAATTTAATGTGAGCGGCCATAGCCAGTGTGGCTGGATGAGCAGGGGGGTAACATTTTTGGGTTGGTTGTAGACCAGGCGCGCAGCCGGGTTCTGGATCATCTGAAGAGGTTTCACTGTGCAGGCTTGGGAGACCTGGCAGGAAGGCGTTACAGTAGTCAAATCGTGAGACGACTTGCGGTGAGATAGTGAGGTGCGGACAGCTATCCGAGCCATGATGCATTAATGGAGCATCCTGTGAGGTAGGATTCGAACCAGGAGAGAGAAGGATGCGGTGATTAAAAAGCAGTGGCAAAAGCAGCTGATAAGTCAAGCAGAATGAGTACTGATAACCGTGTGGTCGCCCTGGCTCCCTTTAAGGCTTCTGTTACAGAGCTGTTTCGGTTGAGTGGCCATTCTTGAACCAAGATTGGTTTGGATCAAGAAGGTTGTTCTGTGAAAGGAATTCAGAGACCTCTTTGGAGACTGCTCGTGCGATGCTTTGGATAGGAAAGATAGGAGTGAGACAGAACGGTAGTTCTCAACTTGAGCAGGGTTGAGAGAAGATTTCTTAAGTAGCGGTGTTACCCAGACCGTTTTGAATGCTGTTGGAAACGTGCCAGAAGTTAGTAAAGTATTGATAACTTGTGTGATAGCTGGTGTGATGGTCGGGCTGATGGACTGAAATAGCCTAATATGTATAGGGTCCAACAAGCATGTGGTAGGACGGCTACATGTCAGAAGTCTAGATACCTCACTCTCTGAGAGAGGCGCGAAAGCAAAACAAGATGTGCCAGCAACCGCCAGAGGTTATAGGAGTGCAATATCTGATTTTGTGAATTGACTGCTGATTGCCGCCACTTTGTAAAAAATGAGGCAAGGTTATCGGCAGTAAGGCTGGACAGAGGAGGAGTCAGCTGACGGTTGAGTAGCGACTTGAAGGTTGAGAAAAGTTTCCGAGTGTCTGTGACACTGTTGACTTTGTCATCGTAGAAAGCCATCTCAGCAGCAGAGATGCAGGATGAAAAGGAGGATAAGAGTGTCTGGTAGTTTTTGAGGTCATCAGTTAGTCAAGTTCCTTGAATTTCCCCTGGGGATCAATAAAGTATCTATCTATCTATCTATCTAGATTTGTACCATTTTCTCTCCACGGCTCTGAGTTCGGTGCACTGCGATCGGAGGGTATCATTTAGCTATGGGTGAGAGTGTTTGGATTGAGCTGGCCTTGTTGTAAGAGGGCACAGTTTGTCCAGACATGAGCATCAGTATGGAGCAGAGCAAGTCTGTGGCATCATTAACCTCCAGGGAGGAGAAAGTGTTGAGTGGAGGTAGACCGGAGGCAACCACAGAGGAGAAGTGGGTTGGAGGCAGGTTGCGGATGTTGCGGCGGAACGTGACCATTGGCTAAGGAGCCGGAGGCTGTTTTGTCAGGCTGACGTTGAACCGGATGAAGAAGTGGTCGGAAAGATGGAGAGGCGTCACCATGAGGGTGTCTGTGGTGCAGTTCTGAGTGAGGATCAAATCAAGCTCTTTGCCAGCTTTGTGGGTAGGTGGGCTGCGAACCAGTTTGAGGTCAAAAGAGTGGATCAGAGCCATAAAGTATGCTGAGCCTGGGGCATCAAAGTGGATGTTCATAACAATGAGGACGAGTAGCGGACAGTCATGCTCGGGGATGTAGGACAGCAGGGTGTCCAGCTCGTCTATAAAGCCACCGATTTGGCCTGGTAGGCGGTAAATGACCAACACATAGAGTTTAGCTGGAGCGATCACTGTGATAGCATGGTATTTAAATGAGACATAATTGTTTGAAGGCAGCAGCAGAGTGAATTTCCAGTCTCAATGAGAGCAAGGAGTTCCAAAGAAAGGTGGTTGGCATAGCCAACAATGAAATCAGTTTTGTTGACTGCGAATTGACAGTTCCACAAGCCCATGGAGAATAAGGTTCCTGTAGGTGAGGACTGTTTAAGAAGCTGGAGGTTAAGCAGGTTTCTGCCTCTTTTGGCATGGCGTTTTCTGCGATGGCCGGTGAGAACAGGTATGGTTGAATGGCACATTTTTTGCCTTTTGACGGTGCCTGTGCTCGATGAACTTTAACTTTTTTTAAGACAGTTTGGTATTTTGCTAGCAGATGCACACAGTTATGGCCCGCTGAACCAAGTGGTGGTAATGACAGTGATTTGTAAGCGTCTTTTATAGTTTTTGTCCCGCCTGGTAGGACAGGACACATAGGCCTACTGGTAAAAGTTTGTTAGTGTTTTCTTAAGACACACATGGTTAAGAGCCTTAGGTGAGAGCGGCTGCAATTTCTGCATGGCATCGAAGACGGTGTTGGAAGCCGACACAACGTTGGCACTTGGGTGAATGTAGACTGTTGTTATACAGTAAGAAGATGAAAGCTAAAAAAGGTTGTAGCTTAAAAGGTTGTAGCGATACTGATTTGAAGTTTGACATCTGGTGTACAGATACATGTACATGCTCTTACAGTCACAGAGGCACAGTATCGTTTGTTGAAATATAATCATACCCCACCACCTTGAGATTTCCCTGTCGGCAGTAGTAACTAGTAGTAGTAGTAGTAGTAGTAGTAGTAGTAGTAACAGTAGTAGTAACAGTAGTGGTAGTAGTAGTGGCAGTAGTATTGGTAGTAGTAACAGTATTGTAGTAGTAGTTGTTGTCATAGTAGAATTCACTGCTCCCTTTCATTCTCTTGTCTCTCTGTTACCTGCAGTCACCTCCTTTCAATCCTCTCAGCTCACGGTTGGAGTCAGGACAGGGGATGGGGGATGTGTGCAGTCAGGACAGGGGATGGGGGATGTGCAGATTTGTAGTTGAGTTTTACTGTACTTCCCCTCCCCTGTCCTCATTCTTCCCTGCTCCATCTCTCTCACATATTATTGGTAGTTTGCCCTCTCTCTTCCTCTCTCCTCCTCTCTCTTCCTCTCTCCTCCTCTCTCCTCCTCTCTCTTCCTCTCTCTTCCTCTCACTTTCTCTCCATCACCTTGTCTTCCTCTCCTCTGTTGATCACATGCTGTTAGGTTGCCCTCTCTCTTTCTTTCAGCTCATCTTGTTCCCTCTCTCTCTCCCTCCCTCCTTTCTTCTCTGTCTCTCCATCTCTCTTCCTCTCTATCACCTGCTGATAGGTTGCCCTCTCTGCTGATCTCCCTCTGATAACTCCCAGCTGGATCAGGGGGATTACGAGCGCACG